>NC_048230.1:25113284-25233897 GCF_002007445.2 Ailuropoda melanoleuca | reverse complement strand
CTCTCAATTGATGCAGAAAAAGCATTTGAAAAAATACAGCATCCTTTCCTGATTAAAACCCTTCAGAGTGTAGGGATAGAGGGTACATTCCTCAATCTCATAAAAACCATCTATGAAAAGCCTACAGCAAATATTATTCTCAACGGGGAAAAGCTGGAAGCCTTTCCCTTAAGATCAGGAACACGACAAGGATACCCACTCTCGCCCCTATTAATCAACATAGTACTAGAAGTCCTTGCAACAGCAATCAGAAGACAAAAAGGGATCAAAGGTATCCAAATCGGCAAAGAAGTCAAACTTTCTCTCTTCGCAGATGACATGATACTCTATAGGGAAAACCCAGAAGACTCCACCCCCAAACTACTAGAAGTTATAGAGCAAGTCAGTAATGTGGCGGGATACAAAGTCAATGCTCAAAAATCAGTCGCATTTCTATACACGAATAATGAGACCGAAGAAAGAGAAATTAGGGAATCCATTCCATTCACAATAGCACCAAAAATCATACGTTATCTCGGAATTAAGCTAACCAGAGACGTAAAGGATCTATATTCTAGAAACTACAAATCACTCTTGAAAGACATTGAAGAAGACACAAAAAGATGGAAAAATATTCCATGCTCATGGATCGGAAGAATTAACATAGTTAAAATGTCCATGTTACCCAGAGCAATCTACACTTTCAGTGCCATCCCGATCAAAATACCAATGACATTTTTCAAAGAACTGGAACAAACAGCCCTTAAATTTGTGTGGAACCAGAAAAGGCCCCGAATCACCAAGGAATTGTTGAAAAGGGAAAACAAAGCTGGGGGCATCATGTTGCTGGATTTCAAGCTGTACTACAAAGCTGTGATCACAAAGACAGCATGGTGCTGGCACAAAAACAGACACATAGACCAATGGAACTGAATAGAGATCCCAGAAATGGACCCTCGGCTCTTTGAACAACTAATTTTTGACAAAGCAGGAAAAAACATCCAATGGAAAAAAGACAGTCTCTTCAATAAATGGTGCTGGGAAAATTGGACAGCTACATGCAAAGGAATGAAACTTGACCACTCTCTCACACCATACACAAAGATAAACTCCAAATGGANATGTCTTAATTCTGATTTGGGAATAGTTATGATATTAACTCAAAGCTGTCATTTCTGGAGAAGCAAAACTAACACCTGGTATTCTGGTTCAAACTCTGTAAGTGGCATTTTAACTTCCATTTCTCTATAATAGAATCCACACTCAATGAAGGCCAGGTCACCTTTCATTGCACCTACACAAAACCTTCATCTTCATCCTCATCAGTTGTCTCATTCAATCTGTATTAACTCTCAGCACATTGGACTAGTTTCTAATATGCACAGTAAACTGCATGCTGCAGATCTAACACGTCACAGTGTGTCACATGCTCCAGTGTTAATACACTGAGTGTGATTTTTATGCAGTTAAGGACATTTAAATCTAGAGGACATCCTATTATCAAAGTTTAGATGAAGTCACAAATTAAATAGATTACCATTTTTAGCACTTGTGATTTTCTGGAAGTGTACTCATTATGCAGTTAAAAAAATAAAAATTTCCAGAGAAGTCCTAATAAATAGTGCTATTACACATCCAAAGCTCTGCCTTTCTTCCCCTGACTCTAAAAAGTTTTAAAGTGGACAAATTTTACATCTTTCTTTTATCATTTGATTTATCTAGAACTGCTTATATAGAAAACTGAGTACTGACTGTAGTGGTTGAAAGAGTTTAGCCTGGAGTCAGATGAAGTGGATTCAAATTTCAGATTCACCACTTGCTGCTATGAACCTGGGCAAGAGATGTAAATCTGTCTGAGCCTCAGTTTCCTTACATGGATGACAGGAGTAGGTACAGGCATGGCTCACAGGATTGCAGTAAAAATTAAATGATACATGCAAAGTAGTCATAACCATGTGAGCACCTAAGTGCTCCAGGAATTGTGATCAGTAACAATTCATCCACATTTCTCAGTCCCCCCAAAAAGCATCCCTTTCTGGCCAGCTGGATCACTTTGCTTCATAGTCAAATTGAAGATGAAAAAGATAAAGGAGCAGTAGTTGACATTGGAACCATGTTGCTGGGAATTAAACTGTCATGTGAGACCCAAAAGCTCGATGATCAGGGTCAACACTGAGTAATACTGACACTCCTTGAAGGTGAGGCATCAATTATTCTTAGGGCAATGACCAAATTTTAACAAATATGGGGAATTATGGGTTACGTACCCAATGAACGCCAGTGACTACTTGACTGTGGTAAAGAATCTTAATTGAAGACCAAATAAAATGAACTTATAAAGGCTTTCAGAGGTTGAACAAATAACTCAGGAATAGGGCAATTATTATTCAGAGATAGATTATTTATACACAAACAAGGAAGAGATTTTGAGAATTATGTAAATCATAGCTAGTTAAGGCTTATAAAAGGACCAACGTGAAAGTCACCACCAAAACTCAAAAACTTCTCTTAGCAATCCAACTCTCAGCTCAGCTCCTGACCATGGCCTGCTGCTCCACTAGCTTCTGTGGATTTCCCACCTGCTCCACCAGTGGGAACTGCGGCTCCAGCTGCTGCCAGCCCAGCTGTTGCCAGACCAGCTGCTGCCAGCCCAGCTGTTGCCAGACCAGCTGCTGCCAGCCAACTAGCTGCCAGCCCAGCTGCTGCCAGCCCAGCTGCTGTGGGACCGGCTGTGGCACTGGTGGTGGCCAGGAGGGTGGCGTGAGCTGCCGAGTCAGGTGGTGCCGCCCTGACTGCCGCGTGGAGGACACCTGCCTGCCCCCCTGCTGCGTGGTGAGCTGCACGCCTCCAACCTGCTGCCAGCTGCACCATGCCCAGGCCTCCTGCTGCCGCCCATCCTACTGTGGACAGTCCTGCTGCCGCCCAGCCTGCTGCTGCTACTGCTGCCAGCCCAGCTGCTGCCAGCCCAGCTGTTGTGAGCCCACCTGCTGAAAGCCCAGGGTGCTAACTTTTTATTTGAAGTTTCAACCTCCAAATCAATTCATAAACTAATTATCCCTTCCACCACCTGTGGACCACCAACAAATTCTTGAACTTTTATTTGGTTTTTGTTGTGGGGGATACCAAATATTTGGGCCTCACAGACCTATCTGATTCCATTCAATTCTGGGAAGACCTTGATCTCCCCAATGAGGTTGCCAAAATACAAATTTAACTCAAGAAATTGTCTTCAGCATGCATTTGAATCTACTCTGTGACTCAGTGCCACCAATGCCGCAGAAGAATCTTCTGTCCTCCTCAGATATGTTCACCTCCTATACGTCACCATACTGCAAACTGCACTTTTTATGAAAGCGGAATAATATACCAAGGTCTATTAAATTGTATCTATTTGGTGCAGCAAATATACCTCTTTTTCTTCATTGAGTGTGCTCTTGATTTCATAAAAAGTCATAAAAGGTTTTAGTCTGGTTTTGCTATCCCACGCTGCTTTCTAGGAAATTTGACCAGATCTAATGGAGGTTAATCCCCAAAAAAAGATACAGCAAAGGCCGTTATACAGGGCCTCAGAAGTGGCACAGGCTCTATTTCCATATCCTGTCCTCACAAAGTGCTTTCATAACCAGAAAGTTACAGAAGTCAGGAACTCTGAGGGGCACCTGGGTGGCTCAGTCATTAAGCATCTGCCTTCGGCTCAGGTCATGATCCTGGCATCCTGGGATCGAGCCCTGCATTGGGCTCCTTGCTCAGTGGAAAGCCTGCTTCTCCCTCTCCCACTCCCCCTGCTTGTGTTCCCTCTTTCGCTGTCTCTATCTGTGTCAAATAAATAAAGTCTTTATATTAAAAAAAAAAAAGTCAGGAACTCTGTATCCAGAGCCAGAATATGATGTATTTTTTTCAAGTCTGTTAGAAGAATGCTCTTTCAGGCAATCTTCAAACTGTGGGAACATAATGCTAATATATTACACTCTTCCATTTATACATAGCCTTGCAGAGTAAAGCAAGAGAGCTACAAGTTGGGGAAGCCTCTTGGAGGAAAGATGCTTTTGGTTAGGTGGGGAATTTTACTTTTTTTCCAGTTTCTAAACTGAAAGTGAGGATAATAACATAACAAATTTGGTTTAAAATTTTCACTTAGAAATACATGTATTTATTATACATACACATGCATTTATACATAATACACAATAAATGAAAAAATAACATACAATGAACTTATACATATTTAAACACAGCATCAGGAAATTCTTCATAAATCCTGGTAGTTTTTGGACAAGGATCAAGATTAATTTCTGGTTTCTTGGACTTAGAACTGGAAGGAGCCAGGTGCTCCTGCGTGGCTCCGTCAGTTGAGTGACTGACTCTTGGTTTCAGCTCAGGTTGTGATCTCAGGGTCATGGGACTGAGCCCCTCATCACGGTCTGGGCTTAGCTCCAAGTCTGCTTTAGATTCTTTCTCCCTCTCCTTCTGCCCCTTCCCCCTGCTTGGTTGGTCTCTCTCTCTCTCTCTCTCCCCACCCACCCCGTCTCCCTCTCCCTCTAAAATAAATAAATAAATCTTTTTTAAAAAAAGAGAGAGAACTGGAGGGAATGAAGATAATTCTTTTTTATTAAAAATATTCCTTTGGTTAAGATTACAAGGCTTTATTCATTCAAGGGTTAATGAAAATCCAGAAATTAGGAAGCATGAATAAAGGATACCATGTAAGCAAAGAATCAGCTTCCCCAACATTTATTCTAGAGACCTGATCTAATCCAGAAGACACCCTTGAACAACAGAACAAAAATGGAAACAGGTTTTGTCCTCTTGGTCCTTTGATTTTAACACTGACCACTTTCAGGTATCACTACCTAAGAGCTCCTGCTGAGAAAAAAGTATAAAATAAAATGACAAGTGACTTGGGTAAATGCAATTTGGCTGTTTATCATTACAATACACTGCCAATCATTCATTCCTTCCTTGATTCAACAAGCATTTACTGAGTGCCTACATTCAAGATTGTACAGAAAGACACTAAATAGAATACCAAAATGAATCAGACATGGCAGATCATGCCCTTAAGGAATGAATGATCTGGTACAGCAATTACACAATTTTAGCCCTGGAGTGTCTGAGAGATCACCTCATTTTACAGATGAATAAAACAATGTTCAGGAGGATTAAATAACTTTTCTAAGGTCTCAGAATACACTTAATGGTAGAACCGGTTTGAGAAGCCTGTTTAGTTTAATTAGCTTAATTTAGTTCTCATAATCACCTAAAGCTAGACTCCTTTAAAGTCCCTTTTAGCTTAAAATACTATATATTTTTTTTTAATTCAAAAAGCACAAACTAGAAACAATGGAGGATTTATCAATAGAGGGATGATTGAACAGAGTGTGGTATGATCATACTCTGGAATACTGCATAGCTATTTAAAAGAATGACTAATACGTATGGGATAGGCAAAAAAAATTAGATAACCTAGATAAAATGGATAAATACCTAGAATCACATAACCTATCAAAACTGAATCATGAAGAAATAGAAAATCCGAACAGATTTATAACTAGCAAGGAGATTAAATCAGTAATAAAAAAAAACCTCCCAACAAATAAAATCCCAGTACCAGAAGCTTCACTGGTAAATTCTACCAAAAATTTAAAGAAAAGTTAAAATCAATCATCTTCTAACTCTTCTAACAAATTACAGAGGAGGGAACACTTCCAAACTCACTCTGTGAGGCTAGCATTACCCCGATACCAAAGCCAAAGACACTACAGAAGAGAAAACTAGAGACCAATATCCCTGATGAATACTGATGCAGTATTCCTCAACAAAATACTATCAAAAAGAATTCAACAGTACATTAAAAAGATTATTACACACCACAACCTAGTGGGATTTTATCCTAGAATGCAAGGATGGTTCAACAGACAAAAATCAATGAATGTAATACATTGCATAATAGAATAAAGGGGGAAAAACACATGGTTATCTCAATAGATAGAGAAAAAGAATTTCATAAAATTCAACACTTTCGTAATAAAAAAATAACAGAAAATGAAAACACTCAACAAACTAGGAATAGAAGGAAACTACATCAGCCTAATAAAAGCCATATATGAAAGCCCACACAAACATCATACTCAGTGGTAAAAGACTGAAAGCTTCTCCCCTAAGATTAGGAAAAAGAGAAGGGTGCCCACTTTTATCTATTCTATTTGTCATAGTACTAGAAGTCCCAGCTAGAGCAATTAGACAAGAAAAAGAAGTAAACAGCATCCAAATAAGAAAGGAGTAGTAAAATTGTCTCTCCTTGCAGATGACATGATATGATATACAGAAAACCCTAAGGACTCAACCCCCCCCCCAAAAAAAGGAGAAGAAAATGGTTAGAACTAATCAACAAATTCAGTAGAGTTGTAGGATACAAAATCGATATACAAATCAGCTGCATTTCTATATACTAACAACAATCTATCAGAAAGAGAAATTAAGGGGTACATGGGTGACTCATTTAGTTAAGTGTCAGACTCTTGATTTCAGCTCAGGTCGTAATCTCAGGGTTGTGAGATTGAGCCCCACATTTGGCTCCACACTGGGCGTGGAGCCTGCTTAAGATTCTCTCTCTCCCCTTTGAGAAAGAGGAACAAAGCTGGAGGCATCATACTTCCTGATTTCAAACTATATTACAAAGCTACAGAAATCAAAACAGTACGGTACTGGCATAAAGGCAGTCATAGAGACAAATGGAATAGAAGGAAAAGCTCAGAAAGAAACCTTTACATATACAGTCAAATAATTTTCAACAAGAATGTCAAGACCATTCAATCGGGAAGGACAGTCTCTTCAACAAATGGTGCTGGGAAAAGTGGATATCCACATGCAAAAGCATAAAGGTGGACCCCTCCATTACACCATACACTAAAATTAATTGAAGATGGATAAAAAACCTGAAGTTAGGAGCTAAAACTGTAAAACTCTTAGAAGAAAACACAGGGGGAAAGCTTCATGACACTGGATTTGGCAGTGATTTCTTGGATATGACACCAAAAGCATATACAACAAAAGCAAAAAACACACAAATGGAACTACCAAAATTAAAAACTTCTGTACATCAAAGGACCAATGAACAAAATGAAATTCAATCTACAGAATGGGAGAAAGATTTGCAATCATATACCCAGTAAAAAGCTAATATCTAGAATATATGAAGAACTCCTACAACACAACAACAATTAAAAATTGGGCAAAGGACATGAATGGACATTTCTCCAAAGAAGATAAACAGCCAACAAGCATATGAAAAAATGTTTCATATCAACAGTCACTACAAAAATGCAAATCAAAACCACAATGACATACAACCTCATACCCACTAGAATGTCTAGTCTCAAAAAACTCAAAAAGTGCTGGCAATGATGTGGAGCAATTGGAACCCTTGTATACTGTTGATGGAAATGTGCAGCCACTATGGGAAACTGTATGGCAGTTACCCAAAAAACCGAAAATAGAATTACCACATGATCCAGCAATTCCACTTCTAGGAATATACCCAAAAGAATTGAGAGTATGATCTGAAGAGATATTTGTATACCCACGATCATGGTCACATTAATCACAATAGCCAAAAGGTTGGAAGCAGCCCAAGTGTCCATCAATAGAGTGATGGATAAACAAATCGTAGTGTATACATACAGTGGAATAGTATTCAGCCTTAAAAAGGAAGGAAATTCTGATACATTCTATAAAACAGATGAATCTTGAGGACAGTATGCTAAGTGAAATAAGGCATACATTAATACTGTATGATTCCACTTATATGAGGCACCTCGGTTGGTCAGATTCATCAATACAAAGGATGAAAAAGTGGTTACCAAAGATCTAGGGAAGAGAGAATGGAAAGGTTGTTCTTTAATGGACAAAAAGTTTCTCTTTTGGAGGTTAAAAAGAGTTGTGGAAATTGCGCACCAATGTGAATGTACTTCACACTAATGAACAGTGCACTTAAATGGTTAAGATGGTAAATTTTATATTATGTGTATTTTACTATAATTAAAGCTTTTTAAAAATACATAAAGACCGCAACTTTTACTTAACTAGATGAACTATCTATCTATCTATGCTGGTTTATATCTCCAAAAACAGGGAGAAAGGTGTCAAAGAATATGGACCAAACTGTTAATATTTATTATTTCTGAAGTACCAGTGTTGAAGGGGATGGGTGTTTTGGGGAAGTGAAGAAAAATATTAAATTTCTTTATATGCCTGTGTACTGTTTGACTTAAAATATGTATTCATTACTAGCATATATTTTTTAATTTAGTAGAGTCAGAAAACAATCTACCAGCAAAAGTCATTAAAGGTTTCAACTGGGAATATGTACACTGATGGTTGAAGGCAAAAATACTGGTTAGAACTCTTAGTATCCTTTGACTTGCACAAACAGGTCCTAGAAAGGCATAGTGCTTTTGGGTGCTGATTCATTTGGGTAGCTCGTGTTTTGATGACACTAACGTTAGTCATTCCAAATCTGAACAAACTCTATTTATGAAGTCCCGATCCTTAATTTAGGAAGAAAATGCTCCATTTCGATATAAACTCAGCCTAAAGGTTAACAAAGGACAGGTATGACAAAGCAAGCCAGGGTTGGCCCAGCTCTAGTCTGTCATGTGATTTGCATAAAGAGGTGTTGCTCTGATTGGCTTCCATAATGATCCAGAGGGCAAAGAAGAAATACAATGAGACTTAATTGAATAATGACCAAAGCAGGCTATTGAAATGCTCTTAATAACTTTCTAAACAATTCAGGGATCAGCCAATCAGAGACTTACTTTGCAAATGGTATCAAGGAACAATGCTGAATGTCAGGGAAATATGCAGCTCTAGGAAATATATAAAAGGCCAGATGTAGAAGGTACAGCCTAAACTCAAAAACTTCTCTTAGCAACCCAACTCTCAGCTCAGCTCCTGACCATGGCCTGCTGCTCCACTAGCTTCTGTGGATTTCCCATGCTCCACCAGTGGGAACTGTGGCTCCAGCTGCTGCCAGCCCAGCTGTTGCCAGCCCAGCTGTTGCCAGACCAGCTGCTGCCAGCCAACTAGCTGCCAGCCCAGCTGCTGCCAGCCCAGCTGCTGTGGGACCGGCTGTGGCACTGGTGGTGGCCAGGAGGGTGGCGTGAGCTGCCGAGTCAGGTGGTGCCGCCCTGACTGCCGCGTGGAGGACACCTGCCTGCCCCCCTGCTGCGTGGTGAGCTGCACGCCTCCAACCTGCTGCCAGCTGCACCATGCCCAAGCCTCCTGCTGCCGCCCATCCTACTGTGGACAGTCCTGCTGCCGCCCAGCCTGCTGCTGCTACTGCTGCCAGCCCAGCTGCTGCCAGCCCAGCTGCTGAAAGCAAGGGGGATTAATTAAGAATGAAAGGGGAAATGAAACAAACTGCTCTGATCTCTGAAGAAGTGTTCAATTTTACTCCCATGCTAAGTATCGTGATGTTTCTAAGCCACTCAGAAATAATGAGTCTTAGGACCCTCTTGGATGTGAATTAGCACACTGAAAGCATGTATCAATCAGAGTGTCCAGATATCCTACCTTGCTTGAAAAGGCACCAGGGTAGAGTATTTCTTCATTTCAGTGACATCTCTGGTCTCCTCCCCATCTCTTGATCCCCACGTATTTTCAGACCTGCTTTCTCCTCGAATATCCTGTTAATTTCAAATAAAATGTTTAAATGTGTAAAGCAAACTGAGTTATTCTCTTCCTTCTACCTCTAAGCTTGTCCATCTTTAGCTGGAATTCAAGAAGAGTGGAATTTCATTTTGATAATAATCCTAAAGCATAAACATAAATTCTAAACCAGAAAAATTAAATACTAATTATACTATGCTTGAATCCATCAGTTAATAAAACGCTTCATGCATTAAAAAATCTTTATAGTTATTCAAATACTTAAAATGTTCTAACCTATTATGATTAGGTCTAAACCAGTAAAGCCACTTTGGGCTCAAATTTTCGGGTTGCTCAAATCTATGGGATTTCTACCCAGATGTACCTCTACCATTGTAATCTCCTTCCAGTTTATATACTAGATGTTCTCCTTCATGTGTGCCTAATATCTAAAGATTGTATTACTAAGTAAATTTTAAAATATCTACCAGATACTTTTAGATACTATTTTCCAAGAGCATTTATGTTTAATTTCTATTTCTTAGCCTATTATATTCTTCCCACTGGTCCCCAAATTGCTCTCCAAGTTGCAACTCCCAACACTCACCTCCATTTACTGTGAGTTCATATAAAATGTATCTCTGATCTAAGTAAGGATTGAACAAAGAGCCAGGGAGATACCCTGCGAGTTCTACCACCACCATTGGTCAGACATGTGCATTAGAAATCTCAAACTATGTATGTTGCACTTTGCAACCCAATTTGAAAGATTTCTCCTAGGAAGTTAACATGAATCTAGTACAAAAAAAATATCTTTGCCATTGAATTTTTTAATTCCTCATTAAGTATTTTAGTACAATATATAAAAGACAATAGGACAAAATATAGGACACTTTATGAAAAATATTTTTCAAGTTATTTACAAGCTCCCAGCACTTACCTCTATCACTTAATTGGTAGCGATTGATAAATCAAACACATTTGACAATGATAGATCAAACGCATTTCAAAGAACACAGTAGATGGCAGTGCATTCTTCAAAATGTCATAACTCCCAGATGTTTTTCCCTGAGACTTGGTTCAACTATTCCAGCAGTAGAAAAATATTTCAGCACTTCCTACTCTCTTTTGACAATAACAAGGACTCCTCCACGAGAGGCACTGCAGCTTGAAAGTTCTGTTAAATCATTTATAAGTGGTACATGTGTCCATGAATCATGTCTTTTACTCCACCCATTCAAAATCAGATTCGGTAAGCATTTATTAAAGTTCTACCTGAAGCTAAGCACTCTGCAAGATACCTTTATATAAACTATGTCACTTGATTCACAAGAAAAGATTTCTGACCTAGAATACGAATAATATTTACATATTTCAAATTGAAATCTAAGGAACTATAAAAGTAATTTGATTTGATATTGGAGTAAATTAGTAGGAAACTTTTAATTATGTATAACCAAAGGTACTCCTCAATTCAGGGGATGTTCCAATGTCCTAAATTCAACAGAATTCAGTCTATATAGCCAGAAGGAAAAAATAATAGTTAAAACTAAGAGCACAATTATCCTTAGCCTTAGAGATTTGGACAGAGTGTCACGTGAAATAACCACCTCTACAAAATGAGGGTGCTGACGTGGACTAAAATGGAAGGACTCTTTGAACATGGAAAACCACAAATGTATTCCAAAGAGCAAAGGACCAATATGAGGAGTCCAAATGAAACTATAAAACAAAGTAATTTCTAAACTGCTGTTCATAATGGGTCATAAGTATTTCAATGCACGCCAATCAGAGGACCAATGAGAAACAAATTTAAACAAAAACAAGGAAGATTTGCTAAGAATTTTATAAATAGAAGCTGGCTCAGATATATAAAAGGCCTGCCTGACATAGACCTTACCATCAAAACACCTACAAGCAACCCAACTCTCAGCTCAGCTCCTGACCATGGCCTGCTGCTCCACTAGCTTCTGTGGATTTCCCACCTGCTCCACCAGTGGGAACTGCGGCTCCAGCTGCTGCCAGCCCAGCTGTTGCCAGACCAGCTGCTGCCAGCCCAGCTGTTGCCAGACCAGCTGCTGCCAGCCAACTAGCTGCCAGCCCAGCTGCTGCCAGCCCAGCTGCTGTGGGACCGGCTGTGGCACTGGTGGTGGCCAGGAGGGTGGCGTGAGCTGCCGAGTCAGGTGGTGCCGCCCTGACTGCCGCGTGGAGGACACCTGCCTGCCCCCCTGCTGCGTGGTGAGCTGCACGCCTCCAACCTGCTGCCAGCTGCACCATGCCCAGGCCTCCTGCTGCCGCCCATCCTACTGTGGACAGTCCTGCTGCCGCCCAGCCTGCTGCTGCTACTGCTGCCAGCCCAGCTGCTGCCAGCCCAGCTGTTGTGAGCCCACCTGCTGAAAGCCAGGTTGCTGATTTCCAGTTGCCCAGTTGAACAGCGTATCTCCTCAACCTCCCCTGGACCACCATAGGTTCTTCAACTTCCATTTGCAGTTTTGTTATGGGGCTACCAAGTATATGAGTTTTATCTGATTTCATTCTGCAGTGAATACCTTGATTGTCTGCTGCAGACACAGAAATGCTGTGAACCTACCAGCTGACTATCAAAACTCTTTGGATATACTATTTCTGATTTTTCTGCAGGGTTGAAAATTACTGATATACTGTGGAATTAATCCTTGAGAACTACCCACAAGTATAATCCTTCCCTGCTTTATAATCTATTTTTAGCTCTGCTTACCTAACATTTTTTTCTAACATCAAAGGCACCAGAATATAGTCAAGTGACTTTCTTCATTGGTCACCAGACAGAATGGAAGCTCTTCACCCAATATTCACCTTCTAAGAAGTAGGCTAGACTTCTTCATATTTCAACATCTGATCCCATCCCCTTTTTTTGCAGTGGGGGGAGGATCATAATGATCTTGCCTGTTGGTTATTTCAATTACATCTGTGATACAGTGTTTTCTGCCATTTCTTAATAAATATTGTAACTGGGTAAACAAACCATAGTCTGTGTTTCCACTTGTACACAAAATGGGTTAACTGTGGTAATTCATGAATGCCTACTTGAGAGGAATACATTTGTTTCTTTTTAAAAGAAACTGAAATCATATATAGTGTATTTATTCATTCATTCACTCCATAAACATTTATCGACCACCATTTCTAAAGCAGGGACTATGGTGATCAGAAAGATGAAGACTTAATTCTTATCCTTGAGGACTTTGCTATCCAGTAAGAAAAGTATATGTGTGAAAATAGCGATGAACAATTTAACAAGATAAACTTGTAGTCTCTTAATAGTTGGTAGAAAAAATCTCCAGCTTAGGGGGATGTTTTTGTGGCCAGTAAGCCTTGATGGTCTAACTTACAACAGATGTATCACATGTGACATGCATATTGGCAAACCCAAAACCCTAAGAGAAGGATGTAAAATAATTACACATGATACAGAAGGATTTTTTTTTTTTACTCCAGAAAGGAAGTGAGAAGAAGAAAGAAGAGAAGAGAGACCCAGTCAGGAGGTCATGAATATTACTCTATGTTTCATCCCTGTTAAGTTACCAAACTCACACAATCCTTAGGATAGGTCAACTTTCCCGTGAATACCAGTAAAAGGGCTGAGTTTCATGTGTGGGTTGATTCAAAGGGAGTTGGTGACAACCCAGGACCCAGACAGAGCAGGGGGAACTACAAGAAAGTAATGCCTCAGGAACGCTCAGAAATTGTGGAGAGGCTCCAAATGGCCACTGCTCTGGAAGGTAATATCTTGGTTACAGACTGCAAAAAAAGAAGATGGAAGGACCAGAAACAGAAATTCAAAAAGGAAAAGATCACTTTGGGACCAGCTGGGGTTGTGTCAGAAGCAGCATCTGGAAAGGCTTCACAAGGAAGATAATCTTTGGGGCCCTGAAGACAATTCTAAATGGGAGGAAAAGAGGAAAAAAGAGTTCAAGCTGCACACTATTAGAGTGGCTAAAATCCAAAGCAATGACAACACCAAACACTGATGAAATGCTGCTGGAGCAACAAGAATTCTTTCTCATTGCTGATGGGAATGCACAATGGTACAGCCACTTTGGAAGACAGCGGTGCTGTTTCTTACCAAGTTAAACACAGGCTTATCATACAATCCAGCAATTGCGCTTCTATGTATTTATCCAAATAAGCTGAAAATGTATGTCCACAAAAACACATGCATGAATGTTTATAGCAGCTTTATTCATAACTGCCAAGAACTGGAAGCAACAAAGATGTTCTTCGACAGGTGAATGGAAAAACTGTATTACATCTCTGCAATGGAATACCATTCTGTGATAAAAAGAAATGATTTATCAAGCCACAAAAAGACATGGAAGAATATTAAATGCATGTTACTAAGTGAAAGAAGCCAATCTAAAAAGGCTACATAACATTCTGAAAAAGACAAAACCAGAGAGACATTAAAATGCTGCCAAGATTTTCTGCCTACTATGCCCTGTAGATGCTTGTAGTCCAGCATTAAAATAACAAGCTTATAAATTAAAAAAACTAAAGTTATAGAAATAGACACAGGACCGGCCTGTAAAATCTAAACAGAAGTCAGTTATGGGCTTTTAAGAAAGCTTCCTTTTATTGACAAAAGGGACACATGCTGCTGGTGCTCCTACTTCTTCCTCACCCAGACTGTTCTTTTCACTTCAAACCCAGATATGATTCCTGGAACTCCAAAATCCCAAGAGAATGGAAGGGACGCTGGTCCTGGCATAGCTAAGCCTCTGCACCACTGCTAGCAGCTGCCTACCTGTGAGAAGAGTAAGTCCTTTGATCAAGCCAGTATCTGTTGGCTCTTCCAAAACTGGAAACCTAAAACATTCTTAACCACTACACTATGCAATAGACTGCAAGAAGGTCTCAAAACGGAAACTCTGTGTGTGTGTGTGTGTGTGTGTGTGTGTGTGTGTGTGTGTGTGTGTAAACACCTATGAGGACTTGAGATGCATAAATAGTTCCGTGATAGAAAAAGCACATCAATACAAATTCTAAAGCAAAAGTGGGGAGCATTTTTAATTTGAGGTTCATTGACCATAATGTGGGTAGATGGATAACAAAACGGATAGGAGAAATCAGGATGGGGGGATTAAGGTAATAAATGATGGAGAAAAGAATGAAAAGGAAAAGCACAAAATAGAGGAGAAAAGACAGAAAGAAGACAGTGAAAAAGACTAGGGACAAGAGAAAGAAAAGAAAAGGGGGGAAATGATGTGGAAGACAGGCATGAAGGAGAGAGATGAGAACCACCGTGGCCAGTTTAGTGCCATACACTGTGCTATGGGCTAATTACACTTTGTGTACACTTCATTTCATTTAACACTTACATCAATTTTTGAAATAGATATTGTTATCCTGGCTTGTAAGTGAAGAAAGTAAGTCTAAATGAAGCTAAATAGTTTGCTTAAATCACATAATAAGTGAACAAAAAACCAAAAATCTGAACCCAAATCTGTCTGACTCCAAAATTCACAGAGAATGAAATTAAGTAACTAGACTTGAAGGAGGTGTAAGGAGGTTCAAAATATTTAAAAATGGCTATTTTGAAGCTGTGGAAGTCAGAATAAGTTCCTCTTTGTGTCAGTGAAGTTATTGTCTCTCAGTCCACCTGAACAGTGTAGGATAATCTCTTTAGTTGAGTCAACTTATTAGTAACCTTAATTACATCTGCAAAGTCCCCTTTGTCCTGTAACATATTGATGGGCATGACCTCAGGGCTCAGAGGTCATAGGGCCCCAAATTCTGCCTCCCCAAGGGATTACCAGATACTATGTTGACACTAATTCCTAAAGACCCAAAATGTCACTCCAGTCCACCAATGAAAGTGGTGGCTTATGGTGCCCAGGTGATAGCTGGAGTCTTACCGCCTATTTTAATCACAGTGGACCCAGTAGGTCCAAAGATCAATTCCTCAATTTGTGAATCTATAACTGGGATAATCTGCTTGACAATTGGCAGAATCCCCACATTAGCACTCTGGCTTGAGGAATAAAGCTCAAATTGTAGGAAGAACTATAAATAGAAGCCACTGGAAGTTCCCCTCGTTACAAGGGTAGTAAATAAAAAAATGATACCATATCCCTGAAGGAACTGTGAAGATGAGTGCCATTTTCAGAGACCTGAATAAAGCCTGGTGGTGATACCTAGCACCTCCCCACTTACTTTCATGTTTGTCCTATGGAAAAAGCAGACAAATCTTAGAATATAAGGGTAATTATCTACTATTATTTTAAACTAATTTAGGTAATGGCCCCAATTGGAGCCCACATTCCAAGATGGGGTTTCTTTCATGGAACAAATCAACATAGCCCCTAGCACCTGGAAGTATGCAGTTTTTGACATGAAAATGCCATTTTCTCCATATCGGTTTGCAAGGACAATCAGAAATAATTTGCTTTTAACTGGTGTGACTAACAGTAACCTTACAAATATTGCCTCAGGGCTGTGTCAACTCTCCTGCTTTCTGTTATAATATGCTTAGCAGAGGTCTTAATCATCTTGACATTCCGCACATCATATCAGTCCACTACAGTGATGACATCATGCTAATTATTTCTGAGGAACAGGAAGTAGCAAGTACTTTAGATGTCTTAGTAAACACACGTGAACTCCTGGATTGGAGATAAACCCCACAAAATTAAGGAGGTCAACACCTCACTGAAACTTCTTGGAGTCAAATTGTCTAGAACACACTGAGATCTCCTTTCTAAGGTGAAAGAAAAACTGCTGTCCCTTGAACTATCTTCAGCTAGGAAAAGCACAACTCTTGGTGGGCTTTTTTGGGTTTTTAATTCAATACATACTATGTTTGTGTGTGCCAGTGTAACCCATCTACTGACCTGAAAGAGACAAGACCACTATGAATTCAAGACCTTTCAGAAATTAAGATTTAAGCCATCCCCCATCAGGTAAAGAACCTCAGCCAGCTGAAGTCCTGATTGAGCATAAAGAAAACATGAAATGGGTAGTGGAGGAAGAGAGTTATAAACATCAATACAGTCTTGTGACCAATTAGAAGGATTATAGAAACTGTGTACTTTCTTCCTTAATTTTCCTTCTCCTTTCTCTTTCCCATGTTTCATGCCATATGCAGTACCCAGACTAAACTTCAAATGAACCCAATTTCATTTAATGTTCCATCAGTTCTGTGAAATTCATAGTCTTCTCGGTTTTATAAGATGAGTAAATTATATCTGAAAGAGGTTAAACAAACTGATATCAGGATCTCAGAGAGATACGTGTACTCCCATGTTCAATGCAACATTACTCACAACATCCAAGACATGGAAGCAAAGTAAGTATCCAACAATGAGTGATGGATAAAGAAAATATAGTATTCACATACAATGGAATATTATCCAGCTTTAAAAAAAGAAGGAAAATTGTGTTGTTTGCAACAACATGGATGATTATGCTAACATAAATATGCCACAACAAATCCTTTCTGACACCCCTTATGTGAGGAATCTAAAATAGTCAAACTCATAGAAGCAGGGAATAGAATGGTGGTTACTGATGTGGAGAAAAAAGCAAAAAAAATAAATTAAATTTCCTTACAACTTTTTTAAATAATAATATTTTTATTATGTTAGTCACCATACAGTACATCCCTAGTTTTTGACGTAAAGTTCCATGATTCATTACTTGCATATAACACCCAGTGCACCATGCAATACGTGCCCTCCCTAATACCCATCACCATAAATTTCCTTACAACTTATAGCCCATTGACAAGTATTTGATACAGACAGAGTGACCTTTCTCCAGGAACTCAATTGCCTCCATGTTAATACTTTGCTAGAGGCAAAAGACAACCTTAGCTTGACATTAGCCAGACCTCCAGGATCCTGTAAAAAATCCCTTTGGAAACTTCCTTTATCTCTACCCCGACCCAAGATGCATGTTAACAATTTCCTCCAAAGCATATGGTCCACTGATATTCACCTGAAGGGTTTCATGATTAAGGTTTTACTAGACAGTAGTAAATGGATTTTTCCTAACAACTCCTAGCCCCTCAAGGTCCTAGAAAACTTGCTCCCAAATTTCCTTAGAGACTTAATGCTATCCCTAACACCCTCCCAACTTGAAAGTATGCAATCAGCCACTCTTCACAACCCCATTTCAACTCTTTCTGTCCACAGGTCCTGTCCTGCTTTAATAAAACTACTCTTTTTACACCAAAGATGTCTCAAGAATTCTTTTTTGACTGTTTGCTCCTGAACCCCAACATTTCACATTAGTTACCAGAGGTTCAGAGGTGGGGAGAATTGAGGAGGTAATGGTCAAAGGGCACAAAGCTTCAGTTATGCAAGATGAATAAATCTTAGAGATCTACTATGTACCCTAGGGTCTATGGTAACAATACTGTATTGTATCCTTAAAAAAATTTGCTAAAAAGATGTGTATTATGTGTTTTTATCACACAAAAAAAGAGGAAACTTTGGGAGTTTATGGCATTGATTGTGCAGCTCATAAGTAAAAACTAAAATATGAACCCAACTCTGACTCCAAAACTTATAATGAGACAATGAAATTAAGGAACTGGTAATAAAGAATGGTGTGGGGAGGTTCAGCGGATTTATTTTTATTTTATTTAAAATAAATTAACATAGAGTGTATTATTAGTTTCAGAAGTACAGTTTAGTGATTCATCGGTTGCACACAACACCCAGTGCTCATCATATCACGTGCCTTCCTTAATGCCCATCACCCAGTTACCCCTAGCCCCCTACCCACCTCCCCTCCAGCAGCCCTCAGTTTGTTTTCTATACTTAAGAGTCTCTTATGTTTTGTCTCCCTCGCTGATTTCGTTGGTTCAGCTGATTTAAAAATGCCTATCTGGGAAGCTGTGGACTTTCAGAGAAAGTTCCCCTGTGCCAGGTGTTAAGTTACTGTCCCAGCTCCATGCCCTCCCGGCTATTCTTGGCCCTGTGATGCTCTGCAAACCACTCTATCGGGCTTTGCCACTAGGGGGTGACAGAGGAAAGCTGCAAAGCTGAAGAGGAAGAAGGCACGCATTCCTTCCTTTTTGCTTCCTTCTGCTTAATCAGGACTTCCTGAATGCTGACAATTCCCAGGATTATCTCTCAGTCACTCCAGCAGCTGCAGATCCTTTCCAGAGAAGCACCTAAATCCAGTCTGCAGTTTTCTCAACACTTGCGGAACCTGCTTCACTGCACACCCCACTCAGTCACCAGCCAGCCAGCTTCCCTGACACATGTGAGTCTCAGCTCTACAGGACAGCCCCCTCTCTAAATTTCTAAGTGTTAATTCCCTCCCTCTTCCCTTGAAAAAAACTATCATTCCCAGGGTTTTCTGCAGTTCCTACATTTGTAACATCTCAGGATCCCCTTTTAGGCTTTTTGGTTACCTAAGAACTTAGTTTAAAATTTGCCATATAAAATTTACTAGATTCAAATAATGGGTGTGGATCTTGTTTCTTGAAGGGACCCTTACTGTTATACTCTTATTGCCTTTAAAAATTCAGGTTATTTACTGAACCATTTGTTCAGACTTTCCACTTACTTTGGTTAATCCTGGGAACGGACTGTGGAAAAGATTAGTCTCTGAGCTTTGGAGGTGGCAGCCAGAGAATTACATTGTAGGCCTGACAGAATCTGACTGAGGAATAAGAAAGATTACTCAGCACCATTCAGCTCTGTAGTTAAGAAAGCTCTACCATTTCCATTAAAAACGTTCTACACAAAGTGGGCTGCGCCATGGAGACCTGACAGCAGGTGGCCCTTTGTTAATTACTGACTTATCCCCAAAACCATAACTCTGACTTGAGAAACTGGCTTTCCATCATGGTTATTCTATTAAACGCTAATAGGCAAACTTAGTTTTAAAAGCCCCAGAATACAAAGGGATTTTGAGAAACTTCAAGGGAGAAAATGTTGAATCATCACATCAACCAAACCATGAAAGCCTTAGGTGAGCCTGGGGATTTGAGAGTTAAGTAAAAGTGTTCTTGTGAGATTCACAGAGACTAATCTGAAGCAGCAAATATTTGTCATACTGGGCTCTTCATTTTTTTAAAAGATTTTTCAATATAGTATTTATCTTAGGTCAAAGAGACAAATTAAATCTTCTCTCAAAAGGATGGGAGGAATCTTGGTCTGAATGGAGACAGAATAAAGACAGTATCCATTTGTTCAACAGATGAGACTTGTAGTCCTGCAGGAAAAATCCTAGCAGGTTTATAACATTGTGGGATGGAGAAGTGAAGGAACTCGGAATTTTCAGAGCCCCTCAGGTGCTGAGCCATGAGAAAGTGTGAGGAGAGTCAAGATGACAGAAGTTTATGTAGAGTAATAGCCAGGAAGATCTTGAAGCAGGGGGAATTCATGGTTCTTCCCTGGGGGGCAGCGTGGGGGAGGCAGGAGACAATATAATGAATCCTAAAGATAGAATTCAGAAAACTCTGAGATTAGAATTTTGAAACTTTGCCCCAACACTTATGAACAGAAGAGACAAAAATGAGAGAGAAGCACACACAGGTTAGGAATAGAAATTAGCGTGGACCAGGGGCTGAGACTGGAAGTAAGCCAAGCAAATATCTTGTTATATTGTATTTGAGTATAGACTGTGTACTTTGATCACTCTAAAGAACTTTTTAACTGCCGGAAGGGACAAAAAAAGGAATCAGAAGACCTAACATGAAAATCCCAAATCTACCCAGTTTTATCTTGCCTATCAAATGGGGGTTCTAATACCTCACAGCGTCCCTGTTTCAAATAAGTTTATCAATAGTAATATGCTTGGCATGTAAAAAAATTAATTTTTTCTCTTCTTCCTCTCCATTCAATTGCACATCTTTAGGAGCACAAAACCCTGTTGACTATTAGGAGGCTAGCAATACCCAGATACACAAGCGTGGAGGATAAACCTGAGAAAACTAGGAAGAGGGCTGCCCAGGGTGATGGTTTACTCCATTTGGGTGGTTGCTCCTTCTTTATCCAATTCACCTGCACTCTGAAAAATCAAAACACTCTTCATATTTGTGGGAATTTTTTCCCCCACATGTGATGCTCCTCTCCTTTCTGTTCTTTCCTTTCTTCACATCCTTCTTCCCAACTGACAAAGAAGCCAAATTCCTCCTGATGAATGTTGACTATGATTATAAGCTGTCCTAATAGATCTTGGTTTTCCAGTTAAAATTTCAAACTGAATTTCAATGTGAATTGCATCATTTCCCATAAGCCATGGGTATTAATAAGAAATGCAGAATGGAGAAACCCATACTCAAGCTGACAGAGATGTGCTTCAGTCCCCTCTAAGTAATTAATCTTACTGAGGGTTTGCGGGGACTACCTCCACAAAACGGCAACACGGCAGAAGGTACTAGAGAAGGAGACACTGTTTCCCAGTAGCCTCACAGTGTTCTGGCAAAGCAAGGCTGAGGGCCACTAGTCCTTCCTTTGTAGACATGGAGCACCCACTAGTTGCAAAGTTATAGTGAACACTGAACAGGCAGAAGACTTTTCAGACATTGAGAAACTGGAAAGCTAAACTCCTGGATTTACCCCTAGATCACCCCATTGTTAAATAGAAAGAACTCCAGTTTCCAGTTTCCCTTCGTTTACTTACCAATAACTATCCTTTATTTAGAACCATTTATTGAGCGCTATGTTCCAGACACTGTGTTAAACATTTTTAATGCATTAATGTATTCCTTAAGCACTCTAGCAATGTGATATTTTATACATGGGGAAATTAATGAAGTAATTTCCCTGCTTTAGAAAAACATGCCAGTGGCTCTCAATGGTCGATCTACTTAAGTTTAAACTCCTCAGCCAGCAAGTCAAGAGTCCATCTAGCTTTTACCTCACAAGACTATTTTCCAAACACAGTGCGCTATCCACTGCTTCCTAATGACAGTTTGTTCTTTTCCACATCTGTGCATTTATTGTAACTGCTCACTACAATTGGAATGACTTTCCGACTCTGCTTCAAGTCCTGTGTGCCCAATGAACTCCAGGAGAAACTAAACCACTTGAAAGTACACCTGTGTCCTGCCCATCCCTGAGTCCCCTAAATCTCCTAGCACAGTGCAAGGCAAATAGCAGGGGCTCAACAAAGACTGGCGGAAATAAACTAAATTACGTATTTTCTCTTCAAAAACATAATAATCAGCAATGGAGAGATTATGGATTAGTATACAGTGAGTAAGAACACAGACTCTGGAGCCAGACAGCCAGGGTTCAAATCCCAACTCCACTATTTACCAGCTGCTGACCTTGAGCAAATTATTTAGTCTCTCTATGCCTCAGTTTCCCTCATCGGTAAAACAGAGGATACCTTCAATACCAATCACATAGGGCTGTTGTAAGAATTAAATGACATAATACATGTAAAGCATAGAAACATATCTGCTACATAGTAAATGTTACATAAGGGTTTGGTGGTGTTATAAAATCACATGTATATTATAGTAAACTAACAACTCAAAGTACCCTTTAAAGTTGTCATGTCAGCTAATATTTAAATAAACATTAAATTATCTTAATTTTTAAAAATTTCAACTACTTACAGGAATTCTTTGGAAATCCAGTAGCTATTTAATTCAATCCAGTAATCAGATATGTCTAATCAATGGACAAAAACATCTGACTTAAAATAATATTGTAAGATATAACTATTGTTAGCAAATAATTCCAAGGATGAAAAACCCTAAGTTTACTGTAGAATAATTGTGTTTAACTATCTCAGTATTAGATTTCACACAGTGAACAGCTGAAAATTTAATTTTCCCAGTGCCTGGCATATATTAGGCATTCAAATTTTTTTGAACATCCGTTTTCCCAACCAGGTTAATTTTACTTAACACATACATTTCATACCTTCCTTAACTGTGTATAATTTCCTATTACTATCCACACATTCTACAGCCCACAATGACACGAGAATTAACCCCCCAAGAAAAACAGGCAGCACTGCCAGTCAGCAGAAGCTGGGCGAAACGTGCGCGTGTCGAAGTCCTGTGAGACCAGCTCTGGCACGTTGCATCGGGATCGTACACGTACACGTGAGACAGAACGGAAGGGCTCACCCCCTTTAAATCAGCATCAGTTGTCTTCAAGCTGCAAAACATTACCTCCATTTAAAAGAAACCTAATCAGCACAGGCTAGTAAGCAGGCAAGCATTGTATCTGTCTTGGTTATAACCACACACTAGAAAATATCTGGAAAAGGCCCCCAAAGTCCACCACTTAACCCAAACCCAGAATTCTTTGCCTGCCTGCCTGCTCAGCAAAGAATAAAGTGGACATTATGCAATGAAAGGACTGACATCCATAGCCATCCTGATGCCATTTGTTCTTCCAATTGATATTGTAAAGGAGCTCACCAGAAATTAAAAAGATCATGCAATTCAGAAAACAAAGACCAAATGTTTTTACTTACAGGCATTTTTATTAGGATGACAAACTGAAAGGGCTCCTATAGCCTGCTTTTGTGAAGGGATGAAGTGCTCCATCAGGCTTAAGGAAAACTGAGTTGCCTCGAAGTGTGAAATCTCCCCACACTGACATTCCTGCTGACTCGGAGGTGCCGCCCTGGGAGGGCTTTCCCAACAGCACCCCAGGATGTTGGCAAGGCACCCGAAGGCTCACAACAAACTGTGACTAACACACATAAAAGTGACTTTTCATCCCAGGCCAAGAACTTGGCAGTAAGCACATTCTGCGTCTGGGTGTTGGAGCCTCCCATGTCTTCAGCCCTCCCTCTCAGGGGCTTCAGGCTGCTCACCCTGCAGGTCCCACACTGACCTCATCATCCACCCCTTCCCACCACCCCCAGGTGGCGGCTCTGTGGCTCAGCTCCCCTCTCGCCTATGAGTAAATCTGAGACCTAAACATGGTCCATGGTCCTTGGTCTCTCTCTCCACACATCTTCTTGATCAGCACAACCCACAATCTCTACTTTTAAAAATGTCTCTCCACATCTTCCACTTCTTACCGGTTCATCCACCGCTGGCATCATGGTTCATCATCTCACTTGGACCACGGACTGTTCTGCCTGTTTCCACTTTGCCCTGCTGCACCTCCCTTTCCCCAGAACATAACACATGTTATCACCCCCTGCAGCAAAGCATCCAGTGCATTCTCAGTGCCTTTACAATAAAACCTCAACGCTGTTGAACCTACAAAATCCTACAGGGCCCAGCACCCGCCTACCTCCGTGAACCTCATCTACTTTCACACTCGTCCTTTTCCGCACGCACAACAGCCACCGGGCAAGGGCTGTCGCTGACCACCCTGACCAGCAGAGTGCACAGCCTACATCACCTCCAACCACTCTGTCACTTCACCATTTCATTTTCTTGTGGCAGTTGTCACTTGTCATGGTCCCTCCTTCATTCTTTTATTGTCTGTCTTCCCCTACTAGAATGAACACCTTAACAACAAGGACTTTATCTGACCTGTTAACTTCTGTATGCATAGCACCTGCCATGGTACTGGGTATTCTGCTGAATGAATTAACTAATTTTAAAAAATGAATGAACACAATTTACAGTTATGTAAAATTTATCCCAGAAAAATACTGATTTTATTACTAAGTGTGAGGAATTGCTATTAGACAAGGTGCCACTCACTAGCTGTAGGACTTTAAATCATTATTTAATATCCTTACTCTCAGTTTTGTCTTCTGGGAAGTGGGTGTAGTAACAGTCCTGGTCTTATAGGGTTGTAAGAAATAAGGAAGAAAATGTGCATAAAATACTATGCACTATGCCTGGTACGCCTGGCACTTGGTATATATATTCAATAAATGTTACCTATTGCAGAGGATAAGATGACCATATTGTAGTCATCTTAAAAACAAGAATATCACTTTTGTTGTGGAAACTTATGTGCCACCAATGGTCCCCAGGAAATTGAATAATGTGATGAGAAATCCCAGATATATCTCCTCTTCTCTCTGATACCCTCTAAGACAGAAATCACGCCCTCCTCAACATCCCCTCAGAACACCCAAATAGCCTCCCATTCCCTGTCCCCGCCTTCAAATTACCTCCTTTCTACCACTAACATTTTGGTTAAGAAAACAGGCTCTAAAATCAGCTCCCTTTTTATGGTCCCAAGACCTTCAATAACCTGATCCCACCCTTCCCACCAGTCTTACACCAACTCATCCTGAGGGTTGTCCTCACTTTAGTCAGAACAACACACCCACCTGCCCACCCAGTAAGAGAGAATATGGCACAGGGCTTGAGAGCACAGCATCTGGAGCCAGACTGCTTGGCTTCAAATGCCAGCTCCATCACTTACTCACTTACCAGTTACTTAGCCTGTCGATGCCCCGGGTTCCTCATCTGTAACGCGGCAGGGATAGCAGCACTGCGTACATCATAAGCTTGTGGTGAGAACTGTATAACACACATTAAGCACTCAGCACAAGGCCTAGCCCTTCGTAAGTGACTCAAAAACTAGCCTTTCTAAAAACAAATCCAAACATGTCCCATATCTGTTCAAAACCTTTAATGTCCATTGCCAAGAGGATGAAGTTCCAAATCCTGAGGGTAGCCGACTAGGCACAGAGCAAATTCTTCCTACGGCAGCACTAACCCACCTTTCCAACTCCATCTCCCACTGCTCTCCTCCACAGCCTCCCTAAGCAAGGGAGGTCCAGAGTCCGTGCTCTGTGCCTCCCCCAGCCAACACTTTTGCCATCCCACGAACTCACCATGGCATTTTGTTTCCTTACTTCACTTGCTAAAATTCCCTCCCTATTCTGTTCTACCTGCTAAGCCCTTCGTCATATTTTGCTACCTACACGGTGCTCCCTTTCCATGAAGTGCTTCCGGAATCTTCCAGGTACAGTCAGTGGCCCCTGTACTTCCAAACTCCCACACTTCACCGGAAAAACTAGAATGCACAGCCTGGATTTGTCATTTGCCGGTTTACTTCTCTGTGTCTCTTCTCTACAACTTCCTCAAGGGCAGGCACGATTGACTTGCGGCAGATGTTCAACCAATGAGGGTTTGACTGAACTAAGGGATATCTATGGAAGTAATGTGGACAACAAGCAAAATTCTAGCAGAGGAATCCAAAACCACAAAATCATTTTAGTAGTGAGAAGATGGCTAAAATGAAAGCAGTTTTAATATTAAACATCTTTTGGGTCCATCATCTTGCTGATTTTGGCTTCTGACACCTTTATGCTGTATAATTTTCTACTTATTTTGTTAAAGCCTAAGCCATTTTATATGAAGATGGGTCAAGAAAAACATATTAAGACCTTCAAAGTAAAATATTTCTAAAGGCTTACTAGTTTAATATTTTTCCGACTCCAAAGCAATTCTAAAACATCACAGTAAGTTTTATACCTTTATTTATCTAAATAATTCTATCACTAGGGCTCTAGTAGTTCAGATGTAACTTGGAAATCTCCCCAAGTGTGCTCCACAGAACACTAATTTATGAAGCTAACCTATGGAAACTAACAAACAAAATAATTCCATGGCCAAGTGAGTTTGGAGAAAAATATATGTTATATCTCTTTATTGGAAAGTCACAGAGCGCTTCAGCATATACTGAAGGCTCTGGAAGGTCCACCAATGAAGAACTCTATTTCCCAAACGTATTTACCAGAGAACCCTTTAATGTTCCTCGAACAGATGTTCACGGAACTCATTTTAGGAAATACTGCACTGTTTAGTCTCTACATGGCCCCATACAACTGGTCTTTGGGGCACAAATAATCTTAATCCATAACATCGTTAGATGGAGTTTTAAAGGCTATCTGTCACTGTACAGTTCCTGACTTCCATCTGCCTGTCCCTGACAAGTTATCGTTCACTGCACGCATGGAGGGAACGGAAAGCTAATGATTTTTACAGCTAAGAAAGTGTTTCTTTACACAGAATCGGAATATCCTCCTCTATAGATCCCATCCGTTCATCTTAACTCAGCTTCTTGGAGCCATGAAGGATAAATCTAAGACTTTTAACACTTTTTCAGCCAGAAGACCTAAATTATCACATAGAATCTTTGGTTGCTGGTAGACTAGCAATCAAAAAGCCTACTTATCTCTTCATCTGAAAAGCAGACAAAGAAATGTGGGGATGATTTGCAGATACCTAGCATACCAGGCCGTCACTAATGATGTATAATGATTAGAGGATAATGACTTGGTGCCTTTGAAGACTGAAACGAAATGTCCTTAAAGCCACAAAGAGCCAACATGAAGAGTCCTAATTTGACAACAAAACAACGTAAATCCCTTTTATGAGGTAAAGAATGTGTCTCAGATAATAAACACTTAAGTAATTAGATGGTTTTAATGGAGAGAGCTATAAACTGAAACACAGGGGAAAAAAATCTTGGTAATAGGCTGACGCCCAGGGAGGTGAGTATATAAGAGCCAAGGCAGACGAGAGAAGCATTGAGACACCAACAGACTTCTCTTCTCAACCCAACAAAAACCTAACTCCTGACACCATGGCTTGCTGTGTTCCCTGCTGCTGCAGCGTCCCCACCGGCCCCGCCACCACCATCTGCTCCTCTGAAAAATGCTGCCGGTGCGGAGTCTGCCTGCCCAGCACCTGCCCGCATGACATCAGCCTCCTCCAGCCCACCTGCTGTGACACCTGTCCCCCACCCTGCTGTGAGCCTGACACCTATGTGCCAACTTGCTGGCTGCTCAATTCTTCCTACCCAACTCCTGGAATGAGTGGGATCAACCTGACCACCTATGTTCAGCCTGGCTGTCAGAGTCCCTGTGAGCCCTGCTAAGCAGCCATGTCTCTGCACAGGTTCAGGGATGTGGAGCTCATCATCTGGCCTTCAACACCTGCTACTACCTACATCAAGCTAAATCAATCCCAAGCCCCTGGGCCACGTTTTCATGAATTCGCCTAACTTCTTCTCTCCTCCTTTGAGTGGAGCTGGAGACCTTCTTTACGTCTTTTAGGCCATTTCATTGCTCTTTGAGAAATAACCATTTTGACTATTCCTTAATAAACTTTATTCTTGCTTAGCAAATGTGGCTTTGTGATGATTTATTCTCATGTTTCCTCTCATGGAAAGTGGAATGCCTACCTAAACCTGAACAGCAGGTCATTGTATCCAAGATTTATCCCAGCAGGAGAGCATGTGTGGTGGAATCACTGAAAAATTAGATACTGGCTCTTCGTGATGGGTTGAAAAGTGAAAATTTTACTAGGTCATTTTGTAGGATCTTTTTACTCAATAGGTATTTTTTGAAGATAACTACTATGCCAAGCCCTATGCTGGAACCTGGAGGTTAGTACATTTTTTAAAAGTTTTACTTATTTTAATTTCCATTGTCTCTGAGATTGATTTATCTTTCTTCCTTAACTGACTAAAGAAATTGATCACTTTGCTGTCACTTAGAAATAATTTTGATTCCCTTATACTCATCAGTGAAATTCCAAGCTCAAAATGTAATGTAATTTGGGGAAGAACAAATACCCATTTCTTGATATATGCTGTCTCCTAGAAAAAACAATTCTGAATAAATATTAGCATTTATTGGGTATTCCTTGCTCCCTCAAATGAGACTTGGTTTATATTAGTCAGAATCATCTTTAGACATTTACTAGTCCAAGTGACATATAATATCATGGTATTGAAATGAACTGAAAATATCAGGCTTTAGAGCAGTATTCTCCATCCACCAGAAATAGGCACACAATTCTGGAAGCAAAAACACACAGTTCCTCTTAGAACAAAACTTTTATGATGACCATTAATTCATCTCCTTAGTTGTCCTGGAAAATTCCAAGCATGTAAAGTTTTTACAGGAAGTACCCAAAGTGCAATCTCCTATATTTTCTTGGACTTGCCTTGGAACTTTGGGCCACTCACTTCCCTCTCAGCCTCAGTTTCCTTGTTATCACAGCAGAAACGATATTCCTATCCCTGCTTGTGTCTCAGGATTATTGTGAAAATCAAACGACCCAACGTGTTGACAGCCCCGCTTTGGATGGTGAGAGAGGCTCACCATTACTGCCACACAATGGTTCCCAACTTTCTCATCAAAAGGCATCCCCTTATTTCTTGAAAAACATTATTTTTCCCATGTAACTTTGTAAAATAATAATTCATTGCTTCCTTCACGTTTGTTCATAAATACATTTATAAGCATCGGTGAGAATTTTAGGATTAATATACCCAAGTTACCTCTTTTTTAGTCAAAAGCAAAGAAGTCTGATGTTTTCATACGTACTTATAAGATAAATATTTAGACTTTATTTTGAGAAACAAACTGAGGGCTTCAGAGGGGAGGGGGGTGGGGGAATGGGATAGGCTGGTGGTGGGTAGTAAGGAGGGCACGTATTGCATGGTGCACTGGGTGTTATATGCAACTAATGAATCATCGAACTTTACATCAAAAATAAATAAATAAATAAAAATAAAAATTATTTTAAAAAATACTGAAAGTAAGTCTGTGTGTCCTAGTACTACCACTGTGGACCTTTAGGCATTCAAAGACCCTTGGTGGCAGTTAAAATGCTCCAGATGGAGCCCAGGACATGTGTAGCTCTGCGTTTGAGCTGCCTCTGCAGCCCTGAGCCAGTCACTTGAGCTCTGTGGGTCTCAGGTCTTAAAGGGGTTGGTTGACCAGAAGCTCTCTAGAGACACTTTCAGCTTTAACATTCTATGGTTCTAGATCATCCCGAAGCATTTTAAGTAACAAGTGACCCCATGCCACTAACCAACTCCATCCCACTTTATCACTTTTGCTACTTTCGTTCATAATAGCTAACATTTGTTGAATATCTACTGGGCATTCTAATATGTACTTTGTGGGCATTATTTCTTTCATTTCTAACAAAAACACAGACAAGTAGCTACCGACATTCTCTCCACCTTACAGGAGAGAAACCTGAGACTTGAAAAAGTTACACAAATAGTAAGTGACAGAGGGGGGATTAAACCTGAAACCACCTGAATCCAAAAGCCGCTTCTCTTCCCACTGCACCAAAGCACACACCTCCTTTGCAGACAGCAATACATCCAAAACAAACAGGATTATGTATAGCTCTCTTTATCCAGGAGAAAGTATATGCCACTTAACAATGCATTTTCCATTATCCCCTTAAATTGTATATTTGGTTGTATATAGTAACTCACTTTCTCTGGAGTGATTACAGTTTAAGACAAATGAGTATACACAGTGAGTCTAGGAAAAACTGTTTATGTTTCTAAGGTGAAAACAAGTCATCTTTTTTTTTTTAAGTCAGACTTCAAATACCTCAGCACAGGAGAAACATTGACTGGGTCATTAACCTTGCACTGAAATATGGAATGTCTGGCAACTAGAACACATTTTTGATTTTCTGATGAGTTTCAATAACCCAGTTCAAGGTGAAAACAAACTACCTATAAAGTTAATTGTTTATCCTTGATAACAGAACAGAAAACCAAGTCACATCATCTTTCTTTCAACTTTATCCTAGCCTCCAGGCCTTTCTTTCCATCTTCACTGACTCTAGCCTAATTTAGACACTGATCACCAGACCCCTGATCACAGCCTCCTACTTAACCTTGGTTCAATAATCCCATGCCTCTTCCTTCATCCAAACTATACCTCTGTCAGACCAAGCTTCTATCCCTACTATAAATATTGGCTAAATTGAATTGTTCAAAACCCTAGGATAACTCAAGATTTATTTATTTATTTTTTTTACTGAATCAAGGCTAAATTCTTTAGTGTGGCTGTCAAAACCCCCAATAACCTGGTATAGTCATTTCTACCAAATCTTACCTGCTACTAATCTTGGGACAATGTGCAGCCTACACTCCTGTCAGTGCAATGTCCCCTCTATGACAGTCAAGAGAGTAGTCTCTGCAACCAGACTGTCTTGCTTTAAATCACATCTCTATCACTTACTAGCTATGTGTCCTTGGTCATGTCATTTACCTTCTCCCTGCCTCAGGTTCTTCAACCGTCAAATAAGATTAAAAATAGTTTTGGGGGCGCCTGGGTGGCACGGCGGTTGAGCGTCTGCCTTCGGCTCAGGGCGTGATCCCGGCGTTATGGGATCGAGCCACGTCAGGCTCTTCCACTATGAGCCTGCTTCTTCTTCTCCCACTCCCCCTGCTTGTGTTCCCTCTCTCGCTGGCTGTCTCTATCTCTGTCACATAAATAAAAATAAAATCTTTAAAAAAAAAAAAAAAAGATTAAAAATAGTTTTATCCTACCTAACCAGTACACCACAGAACTGTTCACGTCATGAAAAACTAGGAAAGACTGAGAAAAAATTGTCACTGACCAGAGGAGACTAAGGAGACATGATGACTAAATGTATTGTGGGATCTCAGATTGGATCCTGGAACAGAAAAAGGACAGTAGTGGAAAAACTAGTGATATCTGAATAACATCTGAAGTTTAATTAACAGCAATGTACCAGTGTTGATTTCTTAGTTTTGACAAATGCACAATGGTATTGTAAGTTATTATCATTAAGGGAAACTGAGTAAGAGGTAGATAGGAACTCTGTACTATCTTTGCAAACTTCCTGTAAATCTAAAATTATTTAAGAATAAAAAGCTAATTTTTGAAATGTATGTATAAATACAGGGAACTGGTGGTTTCCAGAGTGGAGGGGGTGGGAGCATGGGCAAAGGAGGTGAAGAGGAGCATGAAATACAGGCTTCCAGTTATAGAATGAAAAAATTATGGGGCTGAAAGGTACAGCACAGGGAATACAGTTAATGGTATTGCAGTAGTGCTGTACCGTGACAGAGGGTAGCTACACTGTGGTGAGCACAGCACAAAGTACGGATCTGTCTAATCACTGTACCCCTGAAACTAATGTAACATTGTGTGTCAGCTTTATTTCAATTTCTGAAGTTTTAAAAAAGTATATACCTCCTAAAACCATAGTGACGATTAAATGAATTAAAACATGTACAGCCCTTAGAACAGTGTGTACCGACTGTCAACCTCCAGGTCCACCTTTTTATACCCTGTGACACTGGGGTGAGGACTCTTAATCTCCTTTGCCTGATTTTCTAATAGATTCCACCAACAGGGGGCGCTAGAAGGAGCCTGCAAGGCCTGAGGAAGAGGTCTTGCCGCCCCAGCAATATAGTTCTTTATCTGGCAGCCACAGTAGATTCTAGCGTCCAGCTTCTTTCCACTGCACCTCCTCAGAAACACCCACACCAGTAAGGGGCCGCCTCGCACCTCCCATCCAAGAAGGCCCACACCCTGGCCCCACGGGGCCTCTTCCCTGAGCTTCTGAGGCAAGAGCACCAGCTGGGCAGCCCTTGGGGTCTGCCCCCCAGCTCTGCAGGGCCACTCTTCCAAGCCTCTGGGTTCGGTCACCGCCAACCTCTTCTCTCCAGTCCCCGCCTTAAGGCTGGCAGCCTCCTTCTTATATTTGTGACTTCAGTTTTCCTTTTTGGCTTTTTCAGTCCCCCAATACTTACTCAACCAATCCCCTACCTTAAGATTCTCTCTGTTGAAATACTTTGTGTGAGGGTTTTCTTTTTAGCTTGTTTTCCTGACTAAACTTGATACAGAAGCATTTGCATAAATGTCAGTTGTCATTATTTTCCAACCTTCCTTCCTCAACCATTCATTCCATGTGTTCCAGCCCCAGAGACTCCACCCCACGATCCAGGCCCTACAACTAGGTACTGCAGAAACCAAGAAAAATAAGACACGGCCTCTGCTTTGAAGGAGCTTACATTCTAGTTAAGAACGAACACGTGTACAAAAACTGCAGCCAAGTTTTATGAGTAGATAAGGACTGCAATCAAGGCACAAGAAGGCCTGGCCACCTCTACCAGGGACAGGGCAGCCTAGGGGAGGCACTGTTTCCCTTGCCCCAAAGCCACTTATCTCTTTTATAAGCACTGTCTGATCAAAACAACTTACTCCAGGGGCGCCTGGGTGGCACAGCGGTTAAGCGTCTGCCTTCGACTCAGGGTGTGATCCCGGCGTTATGGGATCGAGCCCCACATCAGGCTCCTCCGCTATGAACCTGCTTCTTCCTCTCCCACTCCCCCTGCTTGTGTTCCCTTTCTCACTGGCTGTCTCTATCTCTGTCAAATAAATAAATAAAATCTTTAAAAAAAAAAAAAACTTACTCCAAACCCTGCAGGCGTCTCTGATCACTGAGCCTCTCTACCATATCTCCTCTTGTAAGCCTTCTCAGAGGGCCCAGGGGAGAAACTGCACGGAGGAGAGAACTTGACTGTGCCACACACAAGGCTGAATGATTTGCATAAGCAATCCTCAGTTCATCTTTTATTTAACTCTTGCAATAAGACTATAGTAGGTGTGTATTATTATTTTTCCCAAATTTGTAGTTGAGAAAACTGAAGCCCAGGGTAACTTGATCTAGGGTTCACAACATGTAACTTATAATCTGGATTCAAACCTAGCTCCAGAACTCCTCCCATTACCCTGTCTTGTACTTAATCATACATTGTTTGAGTCATATGCAAAGGGATTTCCAGGCTTTTCCATCAGACCTTGTACTCTTGGAAGACAGGTACCATGCCTTCTATTTTTCTATCTCTCCCACACTTTTCAGAATATATTAGAGATTGAATAAATATCTGACTTACAAGTAATGGATTTGCTTACCAGTGTCTTTTACTGTAGTCATGTACTAGCTTTGGCCATGACATGTTACTTCACCGCTGAATTAAAGTGGAAGGAACTTTTTTTAATGCTTGATAGGAGGTGACTACCAGCTTTGGCAGTAGTTTTGAAAAATGAAATAGGCAGGTCAGCAGTTTATTTTGAAAAGAAAGAACTTTTCATGTTGTTTTGCAAAGAGATGCAAGCACATTTTTCAGATGATATATAGTCTTATGGACCTATGTTTTAATACGTACAGGTTCCTGGTTTAAAAAAAATGTCCTTTGAGGGCTTATTTAAATATTTATGCATAATTGCGTACATAGATAATGTAGTGGATCGGTATAGAAAATCATCTAGCAGGCTCTGAAGTTCCCAATCGAGATGATGTTTTTTTTATTTCTGATATTCACTTATTCCCTCAAATCCATGAAAAGATAGCAAGGTGAATCTGGCAGGAAAAAAGTCCCCGAGGTTTTGACTTCCCAAATAGTCCAGAGCACACATTTTAAGAAGGATCATTTCTTACTTTCCAGGGAAATCACTCTTGATTCTTAACACTCAGCATTTGTAAGAACAAATTCTGGTTGGTAAAAAAGAGGAAAGTTAGAAAAGACAGTGAAGTATTACCTGTGATTGAGCAAGTGGAGAACCTACGCTGATACCCTTTTGAAACCGCAAGAGGAAGCACATTGGAAATGTAGCAACACAACCAAATAAAACTGAAGGAGAGCTCATCCCACTGCTGATAAATAAGAAGTCAATTATTTGTATCTGATTATACAAACAACAACAGAGAAACATTCTGATGGACAGAAGCTGTGTTCCCTGAGACAGCTCTACATAAAAGACTCACAGAGAACAACTTCGTAGAAGAAAATCTTCCTTCGTAAAAAAATGTCTTGCTGTGAGTCTTGTCTCCAAGGCTGCTGCAGTATCCCCACTGGCCCTGCCACCACCGTCCATTCTTCTGACCTATGCTGTCAGTGTGGAGTCGGCCTGCCCAGCACCTGCCCACATGAGATCAGCCTCCTTCAGCCCACTTGCTGCGACACCTGCCCCCCACCAAGCTGCGAGCCTGACTCCTACGTGCCATCGTGTTGGCTGCTCGATAGTAGCACCCTCCTCCAAACCTGAGAGGGATCTCTGTCACAACCTGTGTCCAGCCCCATGAGTGTGAAGCACCAGGCTGCTGGCCAAAGATAACGTCCAAGAGCTTGCCCACACTGCCCCAAGGGACAAGAAGAGTCATTAAGGGACGTTCACCAATGGTCTTTAATTAAAAGCTCTGGAAGAAAATGTTCTGACCCTGTGCCTTCAGGTTTGCAAAATTGTTCTATATTTTGAACGATGACTTCCAGTGAGAAGTCGAATAAAGGCTGTCATGGACCTCCTCGCTTTAAAACTAAATAAACACCACTGCGCCCCGACCCACGTGCTGTCTCATGTTTAATGCTGTAATTACCAAACAATTCTTGACACGTGTGCACATCATAAACCTATAAATATGCCCAGCAGAATGACACTATCTGATGACATCAACATAAATCTCATAGGCAAAAAAAGAGGCCTCGCAAGGATATGTACATACATGAAGAAAATTGCCTGAATAGTCAAATATATTAAGCTCTAAGCTTAAAATCATTTTAAATTCCAAGGTCAGCACCTACTTTTAATTTTAATGTTTCCCCTGCCTCTTTAAGTAATTACCTCACATATCGCCTTTTAAAGATTCTGAGAAACTGGCAATTAAACATCCACATACAGAAGAGACCCCAAGGACTGAGCTTAGCCATATTTTTTCATTGACTCATTTAGGTGAAGCTCTGAATGTAAAACTGTTTGGACAAGTATAAAAGCACTTCACAAATGAAATGAATTGTTCTGCTTATGTAAAGTATTATTATTAGTATTATTAGTATTAGTATTATAAGGGGCTAGTCTAAAAATAAATACATACCTTTTTTCATTCTAACCTGTAATTTAATCCAAATCAATACACATTTATCAAATGCTACTATGATCTAGGTACTTGACAAAGAAGATGAAGACATGATTCCCGCTTCAGAGAGTTTGCATAGGAGTGAGGAAGACAGATATAAAGATAAGCCATAGTATATAACAGACTGAAACGAGGTCTAAATGAAAAGATAGGCAGCATACTTTGTGAAAGCAAAGAATGAAAACATCTAGAAGAACAACCTAAAATTGCCGTGAAGGAGATGTTTGAGCTGATGCTTGAGGAATGAGCAGGATTTGAGAAGTAGAGAATCGGGGAAGGACACTGCAAGAAACAGTATGATCACAGAGATGTAAAGTATCTAGCAGGCTCTAACCTTCATTTTTATTGGTAAGCTTCGTGATACATATCAATATTGTAAGCAAAAATCAAGCCAACGTCACTAACGAGTTCTTCTCATAAAATGCATGAGGGTTATTTACCAATGACGTTTAGTAGTTTCCACTGATTTATCTCAGCCAGGTTTCTTCTCTTTTAAACAGGCCAAGTTGGTTTTCAGTAATGTCCCCTTAGAAACACACCACCAAAGAATCCATATTCGTGTTTACTTGACAACAACTTGCCACCCAACAAATTATGTAATTTAGATTCTACTACCCGAATCGTTTTTGTGCTGACCAAGGGGAAGTATGTGGAGGTGCTGGAATCAGGATATTACACCCTGGAGATTATTCATTCCAACTTCCTCATCTGCCAACCTAGATTCCAGCAAATCAAGGCCAATTGAGGTGAAGAATGCTGTAAAAGACATTCCTCAAAGGAATTTACAACCTAATTGAAGATCCAAGATATAAAAACAAATGTGCACAGTAGGAAGTAGGTCCGTGAAAAAAGGATTTCTATAGCTCTAAATCACATTGGGCCAGATCCACTTCCAGAACCCACTGTTGTTTTGTGAATCTTGGGACTTCTTCTTTTATTCCTTGCTTCAACTTAATTTAAATTTAGTATAGCATTCATTTGAAAATGAATAAAGATGAGGTGATTTTATTTTAACGGTACACTTTTTTTAAAGAAAATGTTATTTATTTATTCGACAGAGATAGAGACAGCCAGCGAGAGAGGGAACACAAGCAGGGGGAGTGGGAGAGGAAGAAGCAGGCTTCCAGCGGAGGAGCCTGATGTGGGGGCTCCATCCCAGAAGGCTGGGATCCCGTCCTGAGCTGAAGGCAGATGCTTAATGACTGAGCCACCCAGGCACCCCCTTTTAACAGTACATTTAACAAAAGTCAGCAACTGAGTGGATCTTTCTTCCCAGTGAATTTACATTTTCACTACATATTTCACTATAAGATTGGTATAACTTTGAGTAAAGACTGTTAAAAAAAAAAGCAATACAACCTTCGGAAACTTGGAAGAGATTAAAAATGAAAAGGGGTTTCATCTTACTCCATTCTGGCTATCACCCCACTTACTCAACAGAACCTGAATTATAGCCTCAATAAATAAAGTATGTCTGAAATGCATATATGTAACATTCACCTATAAGTAGCCATGTCCTTATTGACTTTATTGAGAGAATGGTCCAATTAACCATTTAAGTTATATGTACTGAAATTAGTAATTAAAAATTGTATCATGTTATGCATATTATTTAAATTAAGGGGGAGAAAAACAAGGAAAAGAATATAGCCTCTGAATCTATAGCTAAATTGTCTCTCACACTGATTATCTATAATTCATATAAGGTTTGGCATTCCAGGACCCTGTGAAAATGTAATCATTCTATGACAAAAATGACAAGTCAATGAGTCAAAAACATGATTTACCTTAATAAGGGCAAGACTCTTAATGGACAAGTAAATACCAAACTGATTAGAGAATCTTAGTGAAGAGGGGTGGGATAAACAAAAATGAGAGGAAGCCTTCTGGTTGGACCAACACCCACTGGGGAGCGTATATAAGAGCCCCAAAGCAAGAGGAGACATTTGTATTTCAGAAACCTTGTCTTTCCAAGAAACCAAGAGCAACCAGATTCCCAGCGTCATGGCTTGCTGTGTTCCCTGCTGCTGCAGTGTCCCCACCGGCCCCGCCACCACCATCTGCTCCTCTGAAAAATGCTGCCGGTGCGGAGTCTGCCTGCCCAGCACCTGCCCACACACAACTTGGTTACTGGAGCCAACCTGCTGTGACAACTGCCCCCCACCCTGCCACATTCCTCAGCCCTGTGTGCCCACCTGCTTCCTGCTCAACTCCAGCCACCCCACCCCAGGCCTGGAGACCATCAACCTCACAACCTTCACTCAGGGCTCTTGTGAGCCCTGCATCCCAAGCTGCTGCTAAATGATGTCTACTTTGCTCCGTGCCTGACAATGAAGAAGCCAGAAGCTGCCTATTCAGAATTCACTTGCCTCAGCAGTTTATCAGATGTTGAGGCAAACCAGATGGCTCAGATATGGAAAACCTACCTTTCATTTTAATGGAAAGAAAAAAAAATCAAGAAATTTTTTAAGGTTATTTGCCTGAATAACCACTTGGTTCATTTGGGCAGGTGAACATCATCTACTATCAAAATACTACCAAAATCTCTAAGAGCTCAGACTATATTTTCTGGTCATGTTGCTTCCTGGATCCCATTTCTTATACTGGATACTTTCATAGCGAAAAAAAATTCTTGATGGGTTTTCCAATAAACTTAATTTCTCTGGCAAGATACGTTGTTTGTGTATGTTAGAGTTTTGGGTATATTTCTTCAATTTTAAAAAAGGTAAAGATAAAATGATTATCTTATTTAAAAAAAGAATCTATTAGAAGAATGCTTGGAACTAGCTAGCTTGCTAACTTCAAACTGATTATCTTTTATGTTCTCTCCTTTTCCTCAGCCAAATACAATTTGGAGGTGAGCCAATATTTATTTACCTACACTTTGCTGTGTAAATCACATTATTAACTCACATAATCCTTAAAACATCACTCATAGATGAGAAAAATGAAGCTTTAAGAAATACTCAACATTCTCAAAGTTACTTAGTAAGAAACCCAGAATTCAACTCCTTGTATGTCTGATTTTAAAGTCCAATTCTTTCTACCATATGACAAGGGCTCCAATACTAAGAGCCAGAAGCTGACTGAACAGTTATGACATCAACTTCAATAGTGCAAGAGAAATAAAAAATGTAAGAATCTTTAACAAAATCATCACATCCAATTGTAACAGAAAAGGATCTGTTGGCTCACAGATTAAAAGTGGCAGGTATTCAGTTCTAAGATCTGGGTCATTTAGGGGGCCTACCAATTTCAACTTCATTTTCCCTTAAAGAGAACTTCAGTGGTCAACTCTAGAAGCAGGACCCTACGAACATATCTCTACTTGCTACCGTCCTTGGCACAGAAATTCAACTCCAGTGATTAACAGAATGCCAAAACTTTTCAGGTGATGAGCTGAAAACTAGAGCTAAAGCCTTGATTAAACATGATTTAATGGGGTGCCTCGGTGGTTCAATCAGTTAAGCGTCTGCCTTCAGCTCCGAGGGTCCTGGGATCGAGCCCGACATCAGACTCCTTGGTTGGCAGGGAGTCTGCTTCTCCCTCTCCCTCTGCCCCTCCCCTTGCTTGTGCTCTCTGTGTCAAATAAAGAAATAAAATCTTAAAAAAAAATACACATGATTTAATCTATGACTTAATTTTACTTGTTTTTAGCAACCTACTTAATTTTATCTTATTATCCTTTATCCAGCCTTAGAGAGAGAATACATATATAATACATATATAACACATATAATGAAGTATACATGTATAATACATATATAATGTATATATGTGTCATTCATATACAACGGCACAAGTCAAAATCTGAAAAGCATTGAGCTAAAACCAAAAGAATAAAGGCAAAGAAGAAAAAGGCAAGGCAAGGACGGGAAGAAGTAAATGCGTTTAAATAAATATGCTTCTCAATGTCCTTGGTGTGCCTGCCAGTCTCTCCAGAGACAGATTTCTCAGATGGTCTCACAGGCTTATTAGTGGTTTGAATGAACAGAACTCACCAGCCACGGGGTACATGGGACAAAACCTACAATAACGTCAACAGGAGATTTAGTCCATTCACTCATTCATTTGGCCAGCATTTCATGAGTGCTTCCCCTGTGCCAGGCACCGTATCTTCACAATCCTAGTAAAGATAAAAGATAGAGTGCTCTCAAGTTTCTCTCACATCTGGTGAGGGAGACAGACAAGTTATTTTTTTTTTAAATTTATTTATTTGGGACACCTGGATGGCTCAGTCAGTTAAGCATCTGCCTTCAGCTCAGGTCATGAATCCATTGTCCTGGGATCAAGTCCCACATCTGGCTCCCTGCTCAGCAGGGAGTAATAAAAGTAATAAAGTAATAAAACTTTGCTGTTTTTCTCCTGTTAATCTGTCTCATGTAAATATAATTCTTAGGCCAGCTGGAAGACCTTCAAGGGTAGAGAAAGCATTTTTCCTTCCCCACACCCCCACTGATTATAGATGGTATAATTAAAACTGGGCAAGTTCTTGTGTGCGCGTGTGCATGTGTGTGTGCATAGATTTTCAGCAATTTGAAAATCTACCATCTAATCAGAATCACCATGTTTTTCCTGCATTTGCTTAAAGGAAAAAGGTACCTTTGTTTCTAAAAATAAAATGTTTAGTATCTCTGACACATACTTTAAAACTTGCAGGTTAAACCACAAAAAAGGTAGCTCGATCTCAATAGGTCCTATATTTAGTTTATAACAAGTCAGTCACCAGGCCATCTACGGCAAATTAGCTCACCTCTCTAGGATTCACTGCTCTAATTTATAAACAAAGGAGAGTTATTCCCAGGTTTCTTAGACCATGGCAAAGAAAAAAATTTTAATAAAGTATCACAAGTCTTTTCAATAAAAGAGATGTTTACTATCATAAACTTATTACAACTGTTTCTAATCTATAACTTCAAATATTATTTAGAATTATGGAAACATTACATTCTACACAGAACAGTAACAATTTATCTTTATAAGCTTGACTCAACGTAACACTGCATTCTAAATGAGAGAGATCTCTTTCTGTCACGAAATTCTGTGAGTCTACAAACCCCTCTGTACCATTTTTTTCAATGTCAAAATAATTTCCTTCTGCTTATAATTCTGTTTTTATAACCCTTCCTATCGTAATGTATAATAACAGCAACTTATAATATGTGCATGATAAACCTTCCATCAGACCCCAAGTTCCACGAGAGCAAGAAAGAGGTGGATTTTTTTCACTGCTGTATATCCAAAATTTATCACAGTGCTTGACACATGGGAACTGCTCCATAAATGTCTATTAAATTATCTTTAAAATACTGAAAATGTTCATCAGTCCTAAGTAAAAAAGTGAGCAATTGGCAGGTAGTCACTCAAAGATAAATCTGGTTGAAGTCCAAGGACACCAGCAGAGATTACAAATCCCTTCTTCCAAGCAGAGTCATAGAGAACTTTTTTAAAATTTGAAGTTTATTAATTGCCGTGTCAGCTGTTTTCTCTAATTGTAGGTATGAACCTTCGGATAAATGCCTGCTGTTTCCTACAAGGTTGCTCTTTTACTTATCTATTTTTTTTCTTCTTTAGACTGTTTTTTCCTCTTTTCCTTACTTCGAATTTGATCTGCAACTTACTTGGATAATGTTTACCGTTGTGCAGCACTTTATGGTTGTCTATGGACAATACTCTTCCAAGCAGAAGAATGTAGATATTATGATCCTTATCTTGCAGAGGAGAAAAATGAAGCTCTAAAATGTGAATGACTCGCCATAACAAGGAAGTCAATGAGCAGGACTGGGACCAGAAAGAGCTTTCTATCTCCTAATGTGGTCCTCTTGAATCTACACGCCTTCCAGGAAACCACACAGACATGCTCCCCCACTGTGCACAGATACACAGGTATACTTATAGGAGGAGATAAGAAACAAGTGAGGAGAATCATGGCTTGAAGAATGAGTGAGTCAAAGTTGAGCGGAAGTGGTGTGAAGGTCAGGATGACCGAAGCCCACACTGTGTGGCCTCTTAAATACTGAACCATGCCTGAAGCCTAAATGGTGTATTGGAACTAAAGAGACCAGGTCCTTCCTACTACAGATACATTTGATTTGGGGAGAAAATGTACTACACTGGGGGGAGAAAAAGTGATTAAAATAAAATGTAGACAGATTAACTTGGGCCTTTAACGTCACTTTCAATTGGTAGTATTTTATGTGAATACTAGTAGCGTGGTCTTGAATTATTCTGTTACTTAGAATGTAGATCTAAACTACAAATTCAACTTTCCCACACTTAGCAGTGAATGAAGGAAACAAAGCAAGCCAGTTCTCAAGAGAGAGATAAATAGCCAATGCACACATGAAGGAATGTCTCACTTAACTAGTTATAAAAGAAATACAAATACAACAATAATGACACTTCATTTTTTTAGCCACTAAATTGGCAAACACTTTTAAAATAAAATATGCATCTTAAAAAAATAAGAAATACAAAAATAAAGATAAAATAGCCATCAAAAAGTATAGGGAAACAGCAATTCTCAAATACAGTTGGTGGGAATACATAAATAGAAAGAGGCAAAAAGAACCATTCTGAAGGGCAGTAGGTAATGAATATCAAAGGCCTTCAAATACTGTTAACTAATATTTGTTCCAATAATTCTACCCAACAATTATTTCTGTTCCTGAGATGATCAGAAATGTGCATAAATATTTCTATCCACAGTTGTTACTACTGCCACAATTACCCCCTTGCAAATAACCTAAATGATAAATCATATAAAAATTTTAAGTAACTTAGAAGTATAACTATATGATGAATGCTAGGAAACATTAAGAATAACATTATCAAATACACTTAAGGATACAAGATAATGAAAATATGTATTTTAGGCAAAAAGGCAAGTTACAGAACAGTAGGTAATGATTCCAGTAACATAACAAAATAAATAAATGTATAGAAAAATGACTAGAGGGATATACACAAATATTCAAAGAGACTTTCTCTTGATGATAAAATTATAAGTGAGTTTTCTTTATACTTTTCTATTTTGTCCAAATTTTTAAATATATAATATTTATAGTCAAAGATGGAATAACAGGTGTCTTTTCAAAGTCTGCCCAAGTTTCTCAATAGAGCATTTCTCCATATTAACGTAAGTATGATCTTCAAAAGCCCCAACACTTAACTAATACAATGTTACATGCCGATTACATCTCAACAAAAAATTAAGTAATTTTTTTAAGTGCCAAAGCTAAAAGAAAGTTACTAAACTTAAGTTCAACTTTTTCCAAACAAGAATACATCATCAGGCCAACTGATACAGATAAAGGCAAAGAGAATAAACATTAGACCAGCACTAGAGATAAGATCTACATACTACAGGTATACTATTGAGCAATATTCCCCAAAAAATCTGGTGTTGGAATTATAATAGCAGAAGCTTTTGGTGATATGTCATAAAGCTTGTGTTCCAGTCACAAACAGCAAGAGTAATCAGTTCAGATTTAGCAAGGAACTCAAATAAATGTTAATTAGGAGAATAGAGACTCTTTACAAGCATCTAAATGTCAAACCAGTCAGAGGATAATGGGTACACGAATATAAACAAGAACCAGGAAAGAAGCTTTCTGGTTGGACCAACACCCACTGGGGAGGGTATTTAAGAGTCTCAAAGCAAGAGGAGACATTCACACCTTAGACGCCTCTCTGTCCTTACAACTAAATCAATTAAAAACACAGATTCCCAGCGTCATGGCTTGCTGTGTTCCCTGCTGCTGCAGTGTCCCCACCGGCCCCGCCACCACCATCTGCTCCTCTGAAAAATGCTGCCGGTGCGGAGTCTGCCTGCCCAGCACCTGCCCACACACAACTTGGTTACTGGAGCCAACCTGCTGTGACAACTGCCCCCCACCCTGCCACATTCCTCAGCCCTGTGTGCCCACCTGCTTCCTGCTCAACTCCAGCCACCCCACCCCAGGCCTGGAGACCATCAACCTCACAACCTTCACTCAGGGCTCTTGTGAGCCCTGCATCCCAAGCTGCTGCTAAATGATGTCTACTTTGCTCCGTGCCTGACATTGAAAGAATCAACCCAGAAGCTTTAGCATTCACCTGTCTCAGTACCTGCAACTCATCGCTTCTGCTTTCCAAGTTGGAACAAGGATGACATTATCTCTGACAACCATGGCTCAATAAGAAACGAAGAGACTTTCAATGGCCATGTGGTAGATATTAGCGATCAAGGGCAATTTGAATAGGTGGATGCTACTGGCTTCCCAAAGTTTTTCATTTCCTCCATATTAAAGTTTACCTTTCTGTGGGTGCTTTGGGAATTCTGTTTCCAGTGTTGGGTGGTATCTTTCTGGAAACTGAGGAGCTTCTTCATGATCATACTAATAAATTTTACATCTCTGGCATAGCACAAATGTCTACAGTTACGTTTGTTTATTCCTATTAATTCATTAAATGTACTTGACTCCAAAAGTCAGCATTTTAAGGACTAAGAACATCTGCAAAACTAAAAATGGTGACGGTGGGGCGCCTGGGTGGCACAGCGGTTAAGCGTCTGCCTTCCGCTCAGGGCGTGATCCCGGAGTTATGGGATCGAGCCCCACATCAGGCTCCTTTGCTATGAGCCTGCTTCTTCCTCTCCCACTCCCCCTGCTTGTGTTCCCTCTCTCGCTGGCTGTCTCTATCTCTGTCAGATAAATAAATAAAATCTTTAAAAAAAAATGGTGACGGTACAAATATTTCTTGCTTTTATTGTTCTTGTTGTTTAAAGAAGCTAAATGGCCTTGGATATAAGATGGTCCACTCTATCAGCATACTTGCAAATAGACTTTTCCTGACTTGTCCTCCCAAGAAATGGTTTAATGTAAATTGGGAAGAACTGAACATGATATGAAAACCTAACATATCAACTCCAAATGACCTGATGTGTTTATGCAAAAAAATTAGTAACTTTATAATGTCATTATTCACTTAGTAAATATTTATTAAATACCTAATTATGTGCCCTATATTTTATTGTCCCTGCTCAAAATAAGCAGACCCGTCTAGCAGGTCAGGCAGATACAAACACAATACCCATTCATTCCTTCGTACAATTAACAATTATTTATTGAATGCCAGGCACTCTATTATAATAAAAAATATAACTGTTCTAGTAGTATTAGTAAAGTGCTGTGATACCATAAAATTGAGGACAATTAAGAAATTAAGATTGCTGCCATGGTGATAAAAAGGAGAAAGACATAGTCAAAGACAAATTGACTGGAGCTGGTGGTCAAAGGGATATGAAAGAGAAGAAGGTGTCAACGAGAGATTAGGCAGTGGGGTTATGTCACCAACCGAGCACAGGAGCAGAGAAGGAAGAGAGAATTAAAAAAAGGAAATACTGTATTCTTGCTCTAGATATGTCAAATTTGAGGCACAACTCTGTATCTAAATGGGAGGTGAGTGAGCTGGAATTTGCACAACAGTGTTCTAAAGAGGAAGAAGATGTATGAGGAAAGGTGCACCAGTCTGTGTAAAAGTTCTTAATCAAGTACTTGGCAAAGGGCTGGGCTGCATGCATCCAGGATAAAATTCCGTGAGGCTAACAGTAGCTGCTGGGGGATAAAGAGCTGAACGGAGACACCAGAAGACAATCAATAGTAACAGAGTGACACATCCAGAGATGACAAAGCTCTCAGTACCATTGGCATTCAACTGATGTTCCAGAAGGACACACCAAAAGAGTAAAAAAATCACAAGCTGAGTAAAGAACATACCAAATTATACATACTATAGAAAAGTCCAAAAACCAAGCCTGAGAGAATCAAGAGACTCTTCCAGTGATTAACTTCCTGTCAGAACAAAACTCAACACTCAGCACTCTACAACGTATCAAGACTTCCTAAAATGTATCATCCAGAATGAACAACATATAATTAAAAGTTGCCAGACTGGGGTGCCTAGGTGGCTCAGTCAGTTAAGCAACTAACTCTTGGTTTTGGCTTGGGTTGTGGTCTCAGGTTGTGGAACTGAGCCCCACTTGGAGCTCCACACTCAGTGGGGAGTCTGCTTCCTCTCCCTCTGTCCCTCCCATCACTCACGCATGATCATTCACTCTAATAAATAACTCTAAAAAACAAAAACAAAAAAACCCACAAAATTTGCCAGATATGAAGAAGCAGGAGAATGTCATCCATAATAAAGGGGAAAAAATCAGCCAATATAAACAGGTCCACAGATACACAGATATTAGAATTAGCAGACAAGAATTTTATAATAGTTATTATTATAAAAGTTATTGTAAGTATTTTCATGGACATAAGGAAAGATGAACACAATGGGAAAGGAAAAGAGTGAACAAGATGAAGAAACTCACCAGAAAAGTGAAATTTAAAATTTTTATTTAATAAACTAATAACAAGCTAAATTAAATTTAAATTATTTAAATGAGAAGCAAATAAGATTCTAGAACTAAGGAGTACAATCTGAAATAAAGAATTCAATGGATGGCCTTAATACCAGATGGGAAATTGCCAATTAGGAGAGGGTGAATTAAGATAATTCAAAATAATCGTAAGACAGATCAACATTATCAAAACTAAAACAGAGAAAGGGATTGAAAAAAATGAACTAATCCGAGCAGCCTCCTGTGAGACAGCACCAAGTGACCCAACAATTATGAAATAGGAGTTCCAGAATGAAAGGAAAAGAGGGCAGAAAACTGGGTGGGGACTGATATTTTCCAAATTTGGTGATACAACTTATTAACCTACAAATTGGAGACTCTCAACAAACCCCAAACAGGTAACACAACCTACACACACACACACCACCTAGATATACCACAAACTGTTGAACAAAAAAGATCAATAGCACACCTTAAAAGAAATAGGAGTAAATACACATTAAACAGCAGCAAAGAGAAAAAGAACGTACGACTTCTCGGCAGAAAAAAATGGAGGTCAGGGGACGATCAAATCTCATTTTAAAGGTCCTGGAAATTTAGAGGAAAAAAAAAAACTATTAACACAGAGTTTTATAGTTTGTAAAAACCACTTTCAAAATGGAAGGAAAATAAAAACACGTTTAGAGAAGGCTGATAAAAAGCGTCCTCCGAAAATCACTTTCGAGCTCTGGTTCAAGATGGCGACGACCGAGAAGCTCCTGAACGCTCCTCCTCCCACAGAGGCGCCGGTCTACAGCTACCCTGGGAACAACTTTCTCTCACAGAAACCTAACGGCTGGGGCTGAATGCCACACCAGGCCACCGCAGTGGGTAGGACAGGCGGGGGCACAAGAGGGCCATCAGCCCCCCAACCCTCCCACCTCTGACCCGCAACCAGGAGAGAACGCCGAACCCGGAGCCTCTCCCTGAGTAGCTAAGCGTTCAAACCCCACATCGGGGATCCCAAGCGTTCAAACCCCACATCGGGGATCCCGATTTTCAGACACGCACTCGAAAGACAAGTTCCCAAAACAGCCAATCCTGAAAACCAACGGGGGCTCGCATGCCAAGCCCCACGAGACAGCGGTCTGAGAAAAGGGCTCGTAAGGAGCTCGCGCTTGGACTCCGGTGCAGGGCCCAGCTCGAGGCAGCCGACGGTGGCCAGACTTCGAGGGAAGGAGGCGCTCCCGCTTGGTGAAGCGTGGGTGGTTGAGGGGCAGGCACTGCTCCACACACACCGAGGAGCCTGCAGGGACCTCACGGACCCCAGGCTGGTGGGCGCCATCTTGGCATTCTCCCGCGCACTCGCCAGCGGGAGCATTTCCCTAACCTGAGCGTTTATTATAATCAGCTGGTGCCCGGATTTTGCAGCCACAGCTGCCTAGCGGATGCATCTGGATCACCTGGCTCTGGAGGCCAGGGGAGCTTGTGTTCCTGGTCCCATGGTATTGTAATAATTCGTGTCACCCAGGAAGGAGCTCAGAACCCTGTCTGGCACCCCAATTTTGGGGAGTGCTACAAGGGGACACCTATTGTGGCCAGTGAAGCTTATGTTCATGTGTCCCACAGGACTGTAACCAAGGAGGAAGAGTTCTTACCCGGGAGCTTGGTCTTTCCAGGAGGCCTTTAGCTAATCATCATGGCTGCACCTGAGGGGCAGATTTCTAATTAAACATACATCTGTAATCCTTTCTAGAGACCCCAGAGGGTGGACGCCGTATTCACCTTCACGCTCTGCAGCACTTCAGAGCACCAGTGTCCCCTAAAAGGGAACTTCACACACGTCTGGTGCCCTGGTTTTTGTCTGGTGCCCCTGTTTTTTCAGCTGCTGCCTAAGGGACACCCCTTGATTACTTGGCTGTGGGGGAGGGGTTGCACTTTTGGTTTCCACAGGACTGTGGCAACTGGGGAGGCGGTTCTGTGGAGCTGCTCTCAAGGAACTTAGACTATGGACACCATCTTGGGCCTTGTCTCTGCCTTGCTCCAGCTCAATGGTATGACCCAGAAAAGGGCTTATACACTCATCTGGAGCCCCTATTTTTGTGACGGCCGCTCAGAGGACGCCTCCAGGTCACCCAGCTTTGCCGGCCAGTGGAGCCTATGCTTACGGTCCCACCGGACTGTATATATTTGCATACTTTAAAAAGCTAATGCCTAAGGATCTGGTCCAGATGCCGACCAAGATCCTCCCCCTTGGGGCACAGACAGATCTTGGCACATCCTTAACTGCTGGGAGCTATTAAAAATATAATAGGCTACTTGGACAAACACAGAGGTTTGAAACACAATCAAGAGCCAGGGCAGGGCTGAACAACAAGGTTCATCTCCTATATAAGGCCACTCCTTCAAGACTGGGACAGGTGGTTCTTTCATCTACTGTATAGAAACCAACATAAGGAGTCAAGCAAGATGAAGAAACAGGAGTATCTTCCAAATGAAAGAATAAGATAAAAACAAAATGGACTAAAGACTGGAACATAAGACCTGAAACCATAAAACTCCTAGAAAAAAACATAGGCAGGAAGCTCCTGGATATAGGTCTTGGCAATGATTTTTTAAATTCGATCCCCAAAGCAAAAGCAACAAAAGCAAACAAGTGGTACTATATCAAACTAAAAAGCTTATGCATAGCAAAGGAAATCATCAAAAAAATGAAAAGGCAACATACTGAATGGGAGAAAATATTTACAAATCATGTATCTGATAAGGGGCAAATGTCCAAAATGTATAAAGAACTCATACAGCTCCATACCAAAAATACAATCCAATTAAAAAATGGGCTGAAGTTCTAAATAGACATTTTTCCAAAGAAGACATACAAATGGCCAACAGGTACATGAAAAGATGTTTACATCATTAATCATCAGGGAAATGCAAATCAATACCACAATGAGATACCATCTCACATCAGTCAGAATGGCTAGTATCAAAAAGATAAGAAATAACAAGTGGTGGCAAGATGTGGAGAAAAGGGAACCCTTGTACACAGTTAGTGGGAATGTAAATTGGTGCAGACACTATGGGAAACAGTATGGAGGTTCCTCAAAAAATTAAAAATAGAACTACAATATGATCCAGAAATTCCTCTTCTGTATATTTGTCTGAAAAAAAATGAAAAATACAGACTCAAAAAGATATATGCATTCCCAGGGGCTCCCGGGTGGCTCAGTAGGTTAAGCATTTGCCTTCAGCTCAGGTCATGATCCCAGAGTCCTGGGATCCAGCCTGCGTGGGGCTCCCTATCAAGCCAGGAGCCTGCTTCTCCCTCTTCCTCTGCCCCTCCCCTCCTGCTCGTCCTCACCTCTTGCTCTCCCTCTCTCTCTCTCAAATTAAAATCTTTAAAAAAGAAAGATATGTGCACTCCCATGTTAATTGCAACATTATTTACAATAGCCAAGATTAGAAACAACTTATATACATATACGGAATATTATTCAGCCATAAAAAAGAATGAAATCTTCCCATTGCAATAACATGGATAAACCTCGGGGGTATTATGCTAAGTAAAAAAAGTCAGACAGGGGCGCCTGGGTGGCTCAGTCGTTAAGCGTCTGCCTTCGGCTCAGGGCATGATCCCAGGGTCCTGGGATTGAGTCCCGCATCTGACTCCCTGCTCTGCTGGGAGCCTGCTTCTTCCTCTCCCACTCCCCCTGCTATAGCATGTAATAACCACTTTAGAAAGTTTTCTTTTAAGTTTTACTTTTTGATAATCTTAAGCACAATTATTTTATTGCCACTTTATTTAGTAGCTCCTGTGCATTTACCCTAATGGTAAGGGAGGAAGGAAGGAAAGAAGAAAGGAAGGTAGGGAGGAAGGAAGGAAGGAAGGGAGGAAGGGAAGAAGGGAGGAAGGAAGGGAGGGAGGAAGGGGAGAAAGGGAGGAAGGGAGAGAGGACAGGGGAAGGGAGAGAGGAATGAGGAAGGGAGGAAGGAAGGGAAGGGAGGAAGGGGGGGAGGGGGGAAGGAAGGGAGGGAGGAAGGGAGGAAGGAAGAGAAGAAGGGAGGGAGGAAGGAAGGGAAGAAGGAAAGAGCAAGGGAGGAAGGAGGGAGGGAAGGAAGGGAGGAAGGAGGGAAGGAAAAAAGAAAATACTCTCCTGCTGGTACAAGTGACAACATGGATGACATAAAAACTATGATGTTGAGCCAAAGAAATCAAATTTAAAAAGTATGCACACTGTGTGATTTTACTTATGAAACTCACAAATAGGGAATACCAATCTCTGGTAACCAGAATCAGAGAAATGTTTACCTTTGGGAGGTAGGAAATGAGTGAAAAAGGGTGCACGGCAACATTCTGGTATCGTGGCAATGTTAGATATCTTGGCTGGAGTGAGGGTTACATATGTATATGCATTTGTCAAAACTGCATTTCAACATATGTAAATTTTATCTCAATTTAAAAATGTTATGCATTTGGCAATTAGGGAGTTATTGGGGACCAAGACTGATCAGCTGGAGACCGTGCATTGGCACTAAATGTTACTGTTTATAAAGTGAAAGATATCCATACTGTTCAGGCCTTGACAACTCGATGTAGAAGTGACAGGTTATTGTTTTTCCCTACAGCGAGAACTAAGTCCCAAAGGAGTTGCATGACTAGATGAAGACAATACAGCTAGTTAGTACCAGCACTGGAACAAGAATGCAAACATTATGACCAGCAGGACCTTGCTTTGTCCTCTGCCAACCTCCCTTGTCCTGCAGCATTCAGTTTCTTTCATAAGCAATTATGTGTCAAAACAGAAACCTCTACTGAGCCAAGCGGTTATATTTTTAGCAAACATTTATTAAGGGCCTATTCTATTATGTCCCAAGTGCCGAGGATAAGACACAGAAGATAGGCTGGTCTTAAAAGAGACATTTCCCAAAAAGGAAAAAGACCAATAAACATAAAAATACCAAAAATGTTAAGAGACAGGGCAAGGGCTACCATGGAGATGTGTGCACAGTGCGATGGGAAACTCCATTCCCACGTGAGGCAGTTGGATGCCATTTCAGCTATCTTCACGGGTAGGTTCATTGGGGTGACAGAAAAGCAGTGGCCCGAGGAAGCACCACCCACAAAGCTTGAAGGACAGCTGCAGTCTGGGGTTTGTGAGACAAGTATCAGGAAATTAGCCTAGAAAAGTAAATTGGCACCAGATTGGAAAAGGTCATTTTCCAAGCCAGGAAGTTTGGATTTTATAGGTGGAAAGTGGCAAAAAATAGATTTGTATTTTACTAAAGTGAGTCCAGCAGCGCTAAGTGGATGTTCTGAGGTAAGAGCTCATTACAAGAAGAAACAATGATGTCATTTTATCATGACCTTTAACCGCATCTACTTATTTTCTCTATTCCCAATGTTCCCTCCTTTTGAGGGTGATATGCCATAAAAAGAAATTCTGGGCAATTTCAATGTTCTTTTTTGTTGTTGTTTTGTTTTTGTTATTTAAGTAGGCTCCACACCCAGCATGGAGCGCAAAAAGGCCTTGAAGTCACAACCCTGAGATCAAGACCTGAGCCGAGAACAAGGGTCAGACACTTAACCAATTGAGCCACCCAGGCACCCTCGCAATTTCAATATTCTAAGACGGGAACTAAAGCTATAGATTGTCATACAACACTATCTAATTAATCAAGCCCAAAATAAAATAGTCCTGTGGGTTGGTGCTCTCACTGCTTTCTCTCTCTCTCTCTCTTCTCTCTTTTTCCATATATGCACATTTTACAAATAGAATTAGCTCAAGATAAAAGGAAATATTTCTTATTTTTACCTGCAGTTACTTTAAAATAATGACACATTGCTGCATCTTAATTAACTGGAACCTATGACAGAAAACCAAGACGTGGATTCTCTTCAAAGAAATCCTTCCTTTGATTCATTAGGGTTACTGTGGAAGTTAGAATTTTCCTCCAGGGATTTGTAATTTCCGATTTTCAAATACGTTTTGAATCCTTCAACTCATGTCCTCTGCAAAACAGCATCAATATGAACGGGCAGAAGACATGAACAGACATTTCTCCAAAGAAGAAACACAAATGGCCAACAGACACATGAAAAAATGTTCAACATCACACTCATCATGGAAACACAAATCAAAACCACAATGAGATACCACCTCACACCAGTCAGAATGGCTAAAATTAACAACTCAGAAAACAACAGATGTTGGCAAGGATGTGGAGAAAGGGGAATCTTCTTGGTGGGAATGCAAGCTGCTTCAGCCACTCTGGAAAAGATGCGGTGTATATATTCAATGGAATATTACTCGGCCATCAAAAAAAATGAAATTTTGGCCATTTGCAACAACATGAATGGAACCACAGTGTATTATGCTAAGCGAAGTAAGTCAGCCAGAGAAAGACAAATACCATATGATTTCATTCATATGTGGAATTTAAGAAACAAAACAGATGAACATAGGAGACCAGACGGAAAAATAAAATAAGATAAAGAGAGGGAGGCAAACCTTTAGAGAGTCTTAAACATAGGGAACAAACTGGGGGTTTCTGGAGGGGAAATGGGTGGGGGGATGGGGTAATTGGGTGATGGGCATTAAGGAGGGCACATGATGTAATTAGCACTGGGTGTTATATGCAACTGATGAATCGCTAAATTCTACCGCTGAATCTGACACTACACTATGTGTGAACTAACTTGAATTTAAATAAGATATTGAAAGAAAAAAAAAGAACATTTAGCATTCAGTGTTGAAATGTAAAGAGAATCACTAAAATTAAACCCAACTCCACTCAATGAACAATAAATCCTAAGAGTCTACAACCATACCTCCCCAAAAGGGCCCAATCCTATATGATCTTGGAAGCAAAGCAGAGTCAGGCTTAGTTATTGCCTGGATGGGAGAGTAGTAAATCCTAAGAGGCTATTCACATCCATCTATTTAAGATCTCTTGGTTTGGTTTTGGTTTTGGTTTTTCCATTATCAGCTACCTAGGAAGAAGTGTTCAGAGTTAGAAAAAAATTTTAAGTTTTTTCTGGATCATGAAAAATTTTAACTTTGTCAAAATAGTGGTTTTTTCCAATTCTTAAAGATTTCTGGAGGCAATCTGGTCTCCCCACCTTTGAAAATGAAATAAATACCACAACTACTCCATGAAAAGTGAAAGAGATCATTCTACATAATCGAGATGAAATTCAAGACATAATCCAAAAAAGTTATATCTCAAATTCCTATCCATTCAGTATTGCCCCAGGGATCATCCAATGGAACTGCTGGTCTGGAATTCACATTATAAAATTTTATTCCCCAGTCCCAGTATTTCCAATATTTATGAAATTGTGACCTCAAAAACTAAATAAATAAAACAGATTCCATCTCAGAAGAGAAGACTTCTGTAGCTTCCTTGCCCCTATTCTGAGGTATATCCCATGAGGGTTTAGTTTCCCAAGAGACTAAAAGATTGTAACTTACAAACTGTATTTCATTAAGGGCGCTGGGGTGGCTCAGTCGGTTAAGCATCTGCCTTCAGCTCAGGTCATGATCCTGGGGTCTTGGGATCAAGCCCTGCTTCGGGCTCCCTGATCAGCGGGGAGTCTGCTTCTCCCTCTCCCTCTGACCCTCCTCCTTGCTTGCTCTCTCTCTCTCTCTCTCTCTCTCTCTGTCTGTCTCAAATAAATATATAAAATCTTAAAAAAAAAGAAATTGTATTTCACTCTTATTATTAATACAGATGAAAAATAGTATTCCCTAATCTAAAAATGAGGCATAGGAAATGTGGAGAAAACAAGTTCCAGGAAATCAAAGATCACAAATCCATATCTTGATAACCAATTTGTATTTTGGCCTGGAGGGCACAGATTATGCCCATCGGTTACGTTAAGTGACTTTTCAATTTGCATACAGGTAGACATGGCTCATACACACACACACAGGCACACACACAGGCACACACACACTTTAAACCCAGTACACACCTCGCCCCTCCACCACATGAGCACAGCAAAACCATAAAAAGCATTTGCAAAGATTGCTAACCACATGGAACATTTTTACGACAGTGGCACAAACGAATAAATGGCATTTAATGAGATGCAATATGGATTTTAAAAGGATACATAAACAATTTCCAATACACAGGAGCAAAATCTGTGGGAATATTATTTTCATTATTTGTAATCAGTTGTATCTGTGATTTCTGAGTGGCCAAATTCTCTCTGCCTTTCCATATTCTACCAATAAGACAATGCTTCCTAGGAAGATTTTCTGAACCAAGCATTTCATCCTACTGGCACATGGAAATAGTGCCTTTACTTAGTAACCTGAAGTTATGCCTCTTTTATGAGGCATAAAACTATTCCCAGCAAACAAACAACACTAATGAATGTTCCTTTGGAAACTGGCATCAACAATGATAAATGGAACATCCGGTACATTCTGTAAATACCCATTTTGCGGGCTGTATAAAAGTCTCAGGAAGGAAAGAGACTTTGGGAGCCAGTGAACTGGACTTTTGCAACTAGTCTTTGTCCTTCACTTCCAGTAGGATGACTTCTGACTGTCCCCACACGTGCTGCTCTCCTGAACCCTCTGCCAGGGCTTCCGACTGCGCATTTGCCTCAAGCTGTTCCGTGGAAGCCCCTTGCCTCCCCGGCACCCCTGCTACATCCAGATGCCAGACTCCCAGCTTCCTATCCGGGGCTCACCTGCCGACTGGCTGCCCCACGCCATGCTACTTTGCGGGGAATTGTACCATTCCGCGCTTGGTGGGGAACTGCGCTTGGTGTGAGGATGGCGTGTTCAACAGCAATGAGAAGGAGACGATGCAGTTCCTGAATGACAGACTCGCCAGCTATCTGGAGAAGGTGCGTGGCCTGGAGGAGGTGAATGCAGAGCTGGAATGCAGGATCCGAGAGCAATGCGAAGAGGATATCCCACTGGTGTGCCCCGATTACCAGTGTTATTTCGACACCATTGAAGAGCTCCAGCAAAAGGTCTGGTGTCTCCTTGCCCTAATGCTCCACTCTCCCAAGCTGTGATTTGCTTTATCTTTATGCTTAAAAAAAAAAAAAAAAAAAAGGCTTTCTATGGAAGTCCCCCCAGGGAAAGGGGTCTTCCAAGAGGTAATGCTGACTTAGAGGAAAGGGTGGTGGGCTGAGAGTCAGCAAACACCAGCATTAGCCACGGGCTGCCAGTAATCAGTGAGTGGCCAAAATAAACTCACTCACGTCTAGACTTATCACCCAGAGAATGAGAAAAAACTGCATTACACCTAAAGTTACTTCTGTATGTAACATTGGACATTTATATTTCTATTTTTAACATAGATATTGAAATGTCTTCTTTTGAGTCATGTAATGCTAACCCTAGTAATCATTTCCTTTTCTTACTGATGAATTTTTATCGTCATGGATGGGGATAGAGTCCTAATGCAAACCACCTATGGAGAAAATCCGAGTTCAACTGCCAAGGAATATTGCAAAATGTCTTAGGCCACTGAAAAATGAACCCTTTTTTTTCTATATTTCTTTTATAAATTGGTCCTCCTTTTCTCTTCATTGAAGTGACATGGTTAATAAGAAAAGCAGGCTGAATGCTATTTTATGCTTTTTTTTTATTATAACAATATTTTTTATTATATTATGTTAGTCACCATACAGTACATCCCTGGTTTTTGATGTAAAGTTCCATGATTCATTAGTTGCATATAACACCCAGTGCAGCATGCAATACATGTCCTCCTTACTACCCATAGGCTGGTGATGGGTATTTTATGCTTTCTTATAAAGACTTTTAAAAGATAAATAATGGCATAGCTGTTAAATAAATAGATATTTAGGTTTCTTTCAAAGAGCCCTCTATTACATATAACTAACTTATTCACCAGATCTTGTGCACGAAGGCAGAGAATTCTAGACTTGCTGTACAGCTTGACAACTGCAAACTGGCTGCCGATGACTTTAGGTCAAAGTAAGTTAAATTTGAATTTGAAAATAATTTATGACCACTTCTCTCTCTCTCTCGGTCTCTCTCACACACTGGCACGCGTGCACGCACACCACAAATATTCTCTATATAAGTTTTTTTTAAGCTAAGAATGCTTGCAGAGCTGGCATTTATTATTTGGGACATGGCTTCCTTGAGTCCTTGTGTCACTCACCAGCATGCCCAGCCCCGTGCACGGTGTCTCACAAAGTAAGCACAGTCTGTATCTCTTTTGCTGTGGAAGGTACGAGGCTGAACTGTCTCTTCGCCAGCTGGTAGAGACAGACATTGGCGGCCTGCGTGGGATCCTGGGTGAGCTGACTCTGTGCAAAGCTGATCTGGAGGCCTACGTGGAGTCTCTGAAAGAAGATCTCCTTTGCCTTAAGAAAAACCACGAAGAGGTGAGGAAAGGGGTAAAATTGGGAATGAATGTGGAAGTGACAAAGTCAAACTGAGAGAGCTCGTGTTGCGTATATAAATCAAACAGGCAGATATCGCTAAAGCTGGAATGAAATTACTCGAGGCACCATTACAGGATTTTTGTTCCCTTAGTGCCCATGGCTCTTGGTCACGCCGCTTCGAAGAATGAAGGGGTAGACAAGAGTGGTGGGCAGCAAAGCAAAGTTCATGGAGTGAGAATATTAAGCTCCCGGAGTGGGAGGGGACCCGAGAGGGTTACCATTTTGGCGTTCCCATCTAGCAGTTCTTACAAGCTCTTTCAAAGAACTATCTCGAGCATCCTGAGTGTGGCCCCCCGTGGGCTGGCTGCTAAGGTGAGCCAATCAGGGCTCTGATCATGCCCCTGTCTTCCTATCCGGTTATTGGTCACGTGTTGCTGGTCTTTGGAGCTGACATCTGGAAACTAACTGCCTCAACCTGTGACAGTGACCAATGTTTTATGGTTAATTGTTATGTTTCAGGATGTTTTGCAAAAGTGACTCCTGCAGAGGCTACTAGACAGGATGCTACTGTGGTCTTACCTGTGCTGTAGACAGGATGCTAGTGCGGTTTTGTGTTAGCTGTCCCGGCTCCCACTTTTCTTACTGGGGACCCTGGCCCTGACTACCTAAGTGTCTAATTCACCTCTAACAGCACTAGTGTTGTTCGGCCTGGTCACTCCGGCATATCTCTGGCCCCCGACCAGTACCACATGGAAGAACCAAACTGTTCACCTGCCATTGCTTTGTGAAGGAGGTAACACTACAAACGGCTTTCCTTGTAACACGTGTAACTCTAATTTATAAGGTATGAAAATCAGGCCGATAAACACAGTGTGAAGGCCATTTCAGTAAGGGGATAACATCTTGTGCAATATTTGGACCGATATTTTAAAATATTCTGTCTATAAAGTTTAAAATCATAAAACATGAAGCATATGATTATCTCATGTTGCTGAAGTTAAAAAGTGAAAAGCTGAATGATGTAACATAGCATATTTTCCCTTTGAGCATGTGTTGATGATAATAACATTTATTGAAACCTTCCTATGTGCCAAGAACTTTCCTAAGTGCTTTATATGAACATTAACTCATATATATCACAATAACTCTCTGGGTAAGGCAAAATTATTATACCCATTTTGCAGATGCAGAAACTGGGCAATAGAAAGAGACTCAACCTAAGCGATCTTAATCTAAATCCCACATTTTTACTCACTTCTCCAGAAATGGGATGCCTATGGGATATCAAAGTGAATTTTCCCCCATCCCTCTGTGGCTTTCTTTACTCCATTTCCTCTTTCAGGAGGTCAACTTGCTCCGTGGACAGCTGGGTGACCGACTCAGTGTGGAGCTGGACACCGCCCCCACCATTGACCTCAACGGGGTCCTGGATGAGATGCGTTGTCAGTATGAAACCGTGCTCGCCAACAACCGCAGAGACGTGGAAGAATGGTTTGCTGTTCAGGTCAGCACCCGGAGCAAGAAAATGACAGGCTTCCAGACTTCTGCCTTCTTTGCACCCTCTAATCTTAATACCTGTGTTTCAGACCGAGGAGCTGAATCAGCAGCAGCTGTGCAGCGCGGAGCAGCTGCAGGGCTGCCAGACAGAGATCCTGGAACTGAAACGCACAGCCAATGCTCTGGAAATTGAGCTTCAAGCACAGCAAAGCCTGGTATGGGAGGGAAAGAGAGCTCTGATTTTCTCACTGAAGAATCAGGCTCTGAGATGCTATCCCCTCTTCCGTAACCCCAAGGAGAGACCACAGTTCACATGGCAGGAAGTCTGAATTTCCAATCTGCAATGATTGTTATTTCCTTGCCTTTCCCAAATACTGCAGCTTACCTAGCCAGAAGCAAAAGCGATAGGTCCACAGCTTGTACTGTCCCAACAGGGATGCCCTGACCTTCCCTCCTGGGCTTGAGCATGATCCTGCAGCACCTTCCAGAGACAGAGAGAGAGACAGAGCAGGAGGCCAAGAGAAGAATGAGAGCAGAACCTCTGAGCCAAAGGCACTCAAGCATTCTAGTGGATTTTAACTCTCTTTTGATTCGGGCGAAATTCCCAAGCTCATCATCATATAAAAGAATGGTATTCAAACTCTGCATTCTACCACTACCCTAACCTTTCCCAGGATCCACACCTCAACCAGACCCTTCACTGCACCCCACTCCACCAAGCAACAAGAATACCAGGCACTGGGGGCACCTGGCTGGCTCAGCCAGAGGAGCATGTGACTCTTGATCTCGGGGTCATGAGCTCGAGCCCTACATTGGGCATAAAGATTACTTAAAATAAATAAACAATTTAAGAAAAAAAAAAGCATACCATGCTTTGAAGATCACACTAGCCAGTTCCAGTCGAACACCACTGTCTGTGCCACATTAGGGCCTATGGAGACTATCTGGGTGAGTAATAGCTGCACTTCCATCTTGAGAGAGCCTTAAAAGCCTCACAATAACTTTATGGGGTAAATCCCTTTCGTAACCCCATTATACAGATGAGGAAGACTGAGATTCGGATTAAGGTGCAGGGGTCACGCAGTTTCTAAGAAGCAAAGTGGAAGCTGGATCCAGCTGGTTCAATCCCAGAGCCTCTTTGGACCACTAAGCTACACAGCCCTTCTGAAAACTCTTTTCCTTCTGCAGGCAGAATCTCTGGAATGCACTGTGGCAGAGACGGAGGCCCAGTACAGCTCCCAGCTGGCCCAGATGCAGTGCCTGATCGATAACGTGGAGAACCAGCTGGCCGAGATCAGGTGTGACCTGGAGCGGCAGAACCAGGAGTACGAGGAGCTGCTGGACACAAAGGCCCGGCTGGAGTGCGAGATCAACACGTACCGGGGTCTCCTTGAGAATGAGGACAGCAGGCAAGTTCAACATGATTATTCCCCAAATCCCCAAGTCACAAAGAGGCTCATGCAGGAGAATCCTGCTCCCTCAAGAGCTGCCCGAGGTGAAACGTCCCTAATGCGTTAAAGGATCTCCTTAAGAGAGTTAAAAACAGACAAACAAAAACGGCTGAGGCTAATCACATGACAGTAGAAGAGTTCAGAAGTATTTTAAAGCAGATTCTAGAGCAGAATCAATATCATATATAAAATTCCATGCCGGGGGGGGGGGGGTCTCCCTTTGCTCCTGTCTTCCGCCAAAGGGAAATCAGGAACATGCATACGACGACATTTGCAAAGTGAAGGAAACGCATGAAACTGCATTCAGCTGGCAGGGCTGCAGGGAGCCTGGAGTGCCAAGGCTGGGTCCAGGCCTGAAACAAGCTTAAGTCAACTGTTACTTTGAGAGGTTCAGAACACCATGTGCAGGGCAGATTTTGGCATAATCTTTCCTGAGTTGAAATTTAATCCGGCTTTCCCTTGTTAAGCTTAGTTCAAAATTTCCACAGGCTTCTCTGTAACCCGTGTTCTGCCATAAGCACATCCAGCAACACTTGTGAGCCGTGCACGGCGTACGTCATTTGCACAGTCGAAAACTGCTGCACGTGACTGCTGAGCCCGCGGGCGGCCGGCGGCATCAAAGCCTGCAGTGTCCTGGAAGGGTGAAGGGGCTGCAGTCAGAGCCATCCAAACCTGAAAGTCAAGAAGGCGTTTCTACCCCAAAACTGTCCTCTAAACACCCTCACTCTATTTCTGCTTTATCATGTCCTCTCCTGCCTGCTGAGTGATATTCTAGGAGGCTATAAAACTTTCTTGCTAATCTCCAAATCAAATGCGTTTCATTCCTTTAGCGTGGTAAATATAGCTTTGTGGCTTCTAACTGTGATATAATAACCATGTGATGCCAAGCTAATTGCCTAAACCCATGGCGATGGTTTGATTTTGCACAAACCGAAGCTGAAAATAGTTTTTAACTCCTCTTATACAAATAGATTAATCCATGCAAAATGCCATATATCTTGGAAGACAGTTGTATGTATCTTTCTGAGAGGAAATTTAGGAATAAATGTTATTTTATTTGTAATTATAAAAGTACAGGATTCTTTTTTTTTTTTTCGATTTGGCACATAAAAGGAGGGAAAAGTCAGTTACAATTCCGCACCCCAAGGGTCCATTGTCAGTATTCTGGGAGCCTCCAGCTTTCTTTCTTAAAATAGGTTTTTCCATACGGTGGTAATCATATTTACATAGGCACATAGTTGAGTAACCTATTTTCTTTCAATATGCCATGTAAGCATTTTCAATCCCAATAAATGTATAAGATTGTCTTGTGACCATTATTTTAGTGGCTTCATAAAATACCATAAGGTAGGGATGCCTGGGTGGCTCAGTCAGTTAAGCATCTGCCTTTCGCTCAAATCCTGCACTGGGCTCCTTGCTAGCAGGGAGCCTGCTTCTCCCTCTGTCTGCTTCTTCCTCTGCCTGCCGCTCCCCCTGTTGTACGTTCTCTCTCTGACAAATAAATAAATAAATAAACTCCTTAAAAATATATTAAAAAATAAAAACAAATTAAACAAATAAAAATGCCATAAGGTACATTGGTCTGTTATTGGGCATTTGGGGTGTAAGAATAATTATTCACACACATTTAAAAAGCAAAGCAGAGAACTCCACCTCCAGAAAATGAAATAGATGTATATTTCCTCATTCCTCTTCCTAAGTTTGGCTAAAAACCTGGGAAATTACATATAAAACAAATATAAGCAGACTCTGAAAGGTGGAAGAAGCCAAACCAATTACAATCACATCCAAGAAACAGCATGGTGGTGAGTTCCCTGAGTTTCCTTTTACCTCATATCTCCTGTGTTGGGAGCTGAAGAAACCAACAACCCATAAACACCAGCACGTGCAGACAGAAAAAAATCTCCAAGAAGAGAGTCAAGGGACATGAAGGGAGGTAAGGTTTCTATACTTCACCTGCAGTAATGTCAACACCAATAGAGCATGACGTGTGTGTGTGTGTGTGTGTGTGTAATACCTTAAGCAACTACTTAAAAAAACTATGCAAAGAAATACACTTAATACACCATAGATAAATCAAAGTAGAATTCTAAAATATATTCAAGGAATCCACTGGAAGGCAGGAATATAGGACAGACAGATGAAAAAACAGAAGGAATAAACAGAAAATAAAAAATGAAATGTAGATTTAAGCCCTACCATATCAATAATTATAGCAAATGGAGTCTATATACATTAATTAAAGGGGAGAGGTTGGCAGAGTGGATAAAACAGCACGACTACATGCTCTCAACAAGAATCTCAGTTCAAATACCATGATATGGAGAGGCTGAAAGTAAAGAATTAAAAAAAAATACACACTTGTTCATAGCAGATTTATTTGTAATAGCCAAAAACTAGAAACAACCAAGATTCAAGGCCATTATGCTGAGTGAAAAAAGGCAATCTTGAAGGTCCATATATTATCTGATTATACTTATATGACATTCTCGAAATGACAAGATTACAATGATAAAGAACAACTCAGGCATAGCATGAAGATCTATCTTGAGTGCTGTGGTTACATGAATCTATATATGTGAAAGAAATATACAAATCCTGTGTGTGTATACATTACATATATTAATATGTATGTATATTATATACATGTGTGTATCCATGTTAACTTCCTGACTTTACAACTGAACTATGTGAGCAAGGAGAAGGAGGGAAGAAGGAAAATTGATCAAGCAGTACAGAAGATGTGCAAGATACAAGAAAGGAGTATAACTGATGAAATGTCCTACTGCAGGAATCAAAGGGGAATCAGCTCCAGAGCACAAATAAAGGAAGGAAAAACTCTGCCTGAGACACACAAGAGAAGAAAAGTGATAAGATGGAGAAAGGGTACAAAAACAAAAATACAAAATAATGGTCAAACTCTCTGATTCGGAAAGCGATACATCGAAGTTGTGGAATCTGTACAAAAGCATAGAGAAGAAAATAACACTCATCAATAGTTACAAAATTCACAGAAGTCCACTCTTTACATTTAGATATCCCTCCTTCTGGTCCTTTTTATATGTTTTTTAAATTATTACTATTTCAAATGCCATTATTTTATGGAGTCAAATTTATCCATTTTTTTGTGGTTTCTTGATTTTGAGTCATTGTTATAAAGGCCTTCCATACTCTTAATTTATAAAAGAATTCTTATGCTTTCTCTTAGCACATCTATGACTTCCATTTTTCACAAGTGAATCTATGACCCATTTGTAATTCAAGTATATGAAGAAAGTAGTGAGCATTAGCAGAACAACTCAGCTGTATCAAACCTTATCTTTTTATGTTAACCATACTTTATTGGGATTTAATTTTCATACAATAAGATGCATCAATGGAAAGCATGCAGTTCCATGAAATTTGAAAACATACACAGTCATGTAATCATACAGATCAAGATATAGACTAGCAGACCAAGACGTAAAACATCAACCTTGAGAGTTTCTCCATGCTCCTTCCCAGTCAGCTCCCCTCCGTCATGAGGAGACAACCACTATTCTGATATCTAATGCTGTAGAGTTTTGCCTGTGCTTGAAGTTAATATAAATGTAATCGTACCGTTTGTACCCTTTTGTGCCTGACTTCCTTAGACTGATATAATGTTCTTGAAGTTCTTCCATGTCACTGTGCATACCAATAGTCCATTTTTTTTGTGACTGAGTACCGATCTAATCTATGAACATACCCATTCGTTGATCCATTGTCCTGCTTGTGAGCAGTTGGGTTGTTTCCAGCTTGGGTGCTGTACGCATTTTTATACTCGTCTTTTTATGTATATATGCACTCATTTCTCTTGGGCACAGAACTAGTTGTGAAACTGCTGGGTCAAAGGGAAGGTCCTTTATAGAACAGTGAATCCTTTCACCCAGCAAGCAGCTTGCCCTTTCGCTTTCTTAGTGGTATATTTTAATCAACGAAAGATTTTGACTATGATGAAATCTAATCCATTGTTTTATGTTCAATGTTCTCCGTGTGCTAGAAGTCTTTGCTCAGCACGAGTTCATGAAAATATTCTTCCATGTTGCCTTCTAAAAATTCCATACATATAATCTTCACATTTAAGTGCTGAATTAATTTTTAGGTATAGTATGAGGTAGAGCTCAATATATAGTCATTTCTTGGATACAATTATCTAACTGATTGGCAACATTTATTGAAAAGGCTATCCTTTTCTCATTGACTTAATTTGGAAACTTTGTCAAAAATCAACTGACTACATGTATGTGAGTCTATTTCTAGAATCCATATTCTTTTTCACTGATCTATTTGCCAACCCTCATGCCAGTATCATACTGTCCAACTATTGCAGCAGTATAGTAAATTGTATGAATTTATACTCCCACCAGCAATAAATGAAAGGCTGTATACATTTGTTATCAAACTGTGATTTTTTTCAATCTGATAGGTAGAAAGATAAAATGGTATCTCAGTGTAGTTTAAATTTACATTTCCTTTTTATGAGTGACAGTCAGCATTTTTTCTAAGGCACTTTTTTTTTTAAAGATTTTATTTATTTATTTGACAGAGATAGAGACAGCCAGCGAGAGAGGGAACACACAGGGGGGAGTGGGAGAGGAAGAAGCAGGCTCATAGCGGAGGAGCCTGATGTGGGGCTCGATCCCATGACGCCGGGATCACACCCTGAGCTGAAGGCAGATGCTTAACGACTGCGCCACCCACGCACCCCTCTAAGGCACTTTTTAAATTGAGTGCCTTCTATATTTTCTTTCTGGTCATTATCTGCAGTGTTATTGCAAATATGATTTCCCAGTTTGTCATCTGTCTTCTGATTTTAGAGGTTGTGTTTTTTACCAATGTACAAGCTTTTCGATGTAGTCAGGTTTATAAGTTTTTATGGTTTCATTATTTTGGTCCTTACTAGAAAGGCCTTCTGAATTCAAATTTATAAAAGAACTCTCATATTTATTAGTACAATTCTGATTTCATTTTTTCACATTTGAATCTTTGATCAATTTGTAATTTGTTGGGTGCCTGGGTGGGTCAGTCAGTTAAGTATCTGCCTTCAGCTCAGGTCATGATCCCGGAGTCCTGGGATCAAGTCCTGCACTGGGCTCCCTGATCACTGGGGAGCCTGCTTCTCCCTTTGCCCCTCTCCCTCCTAATGTGCTCTTGCTCTCTCTCTCTCAAATAAATAAACAAAACCTTTTTTAAAAAATTGTAATTTGTCCTACTATAAGGCATAAGGTATAATTCCAACATTTCCTGCCCCACCTTTGACCTCAAGTGTTACAGAATTGTCCCCAAACTACATATGATATTCTATCTTTTCCCCCACTGATTTGAAATGTCACATTTATCATATACGAAATAACAATTTGTAAGGAGGTCTATTTTAGACTCCTTGTTCTATTCTATTCTATTCATTTTTCTGGTTATTCAGGCATGAATATTATAGTATTTTAATTCTTGAGGCTTTAAAAAGGAAGGACTAATCTTTTGACTTCTTTTTTAGAATTTTCCTGGCTATTCAAATTTGATTAATTTTTTTCTCATAAAACTTCAGAATTAACTTGTCTGGTTGAAAAAAATCACATTTTGGGAGGATCTCAATAAATTTATTGGAATCTAAGTTAAATTAATGTAGAGATCACTGATATTTTTATAGTAATGAATACAGTACCTCAATCCAAGAACACGGTATCTTTCCATTTATTCTAGTTTTCTGTCCTTCAGTGCATTTTAATATTTTATTCATGTAGTTTACCTTTCTAATTTTATTCCTGTGTATTTTATATTTGTTGGTGCTATTGTAAAGTAGTGTGTCTTTTCCTTACATTATGTGATATGCAGAATAATGGGCCCCCAAAGATGTTCATGTCCTTATCCTACAATCTTTGTATACGTTAGGCTACATGACAAAGGGGAAGTAAGGCCGCTAATCAGCTGACCTTAAAATAGCAAGATTATCCTAGATGATATGCATGGGCCCAGTATAATCACAAGGTCCTTAAGCGTGGAAGAGGAAAGCAGAAGAGTCGGTGTCAGAGTGATGCCATGTGAACAAGATCTGACACTGGGGGCTTTCAAGATGGAAGGGGCCACGAGCTAAGGAGCATGGGCAGCCTCTAGAAGCTGGTGATTATTCTCTCCTAGAGCCTCCATAAAGGATCAGGAACAAATAACTTTCTCAAGAAGATGCTGAGAAAGTATTCCTGAGAAAGAAAACACACACCCTTCAACAGATCATGTTTAAACAGCAAATAGAAGCCAACAGTATGACAAATTTTTAGCTAACGTAATTCCACGAGCAAACACTGAGGCGTTAAAAATGTCATAAAATGTGGGCTTTAGAAAACCAAAAGATAACCAGCCTCTTTCCCAAGAAATTTCTTGTTAGCAATCAAACCCTACCTGGCAAACTGAAACAGGAATCTAGCAATCGCCTTTAAGAAGGGTCTTATTTTAAAATTAGCATTTTAACCCATACTCATGATGTCTAAATGATGAAAATGGGAAAATCAGTGGGCAAAACAAAATAAAACACGGATTTCTAAGTTCTCCAACAATTATTAGATATTAATCGTTTCCCTTTTCTAGAGAAGAAAGGAAAAGAAGGATGAACTCATTCCTGATCAAGCTTAATGCCAGGTGGAGAGGTCAACAAGGATTTAATGAACTTAATACACTCACACCTACTTAATAATGGATGCTGTTAGAACTGTGACGACAGTTCCTTTTGAAGACTTCATGTGAAGCTCTGGGTCCAATGACAAGTAGTAGTTGTGATGGGTCATAACTTAGTAACAGCCGAAATGCACATTTTTATGAGACAGGTAACTCTTCTCAGGCGAGTAAAAAGCAGACTAATGAGATGTTCCTATGGGATTTGATATAAACATTAGAAAGGAAAACATCCTCCCAGCTGTGACCCCACCTAGAGCAAAGGCTATATAAGCACTTCAAAGAGGAAATAGCCAAGAAGCTGGGAATTCAGACACAGTCGCAGCTGCTTGAGCTTTCGATCAGGACCACAGACTGAAATAAACCAAAACTGGATACGCACTATGGATGCCAAGGGCTGTACAATAACAACTTCTTGTTCAACGCCACACCAAAGCTGCTCTAGGATTACAAACTGTCGGACCATTTCTTCTAACGCCAGCTGCCAACATGGCAGTCTTAAAGCCAACAGCTGCCCACCAACTGGCCATGTTCCGAGGGCTGCCAGACCCATTCCTTGCTTTTATTTCACACCCGTCTGCTTAATAAACAACTTCAATGCCTGTTGCCTTCTGGATGACTGTGGCTGGTGTGGTGAAGGCATCAACAGTAACGAGAAAGAGACCATGCAAATCTTGAACGAGCGCCTTGCTAACTACCTGGAGAAGGTGCGGATCTTGGAACAAGAGAATGCGGAACTGGAGCACAAAATCCAGGAGGAGTGTAACAAGGAGCTCTGTGTTGTATGTCCTGACTACCGGTCCTACTACGCTACCATTGAGGAGCTCCAGCAGAAGGTAAGAGTCTTAGTAATGTGTATAATCAGGTTGGGGCATGACACTCTCCAAGCAATAGCCATTCGCTAAACCTTAATATTTTTAGTTCCTCTTATGCTGGAAAAAAATACTTTGTAGAATAAGAAAATCTCTTGAAGGAAATTGCCATCTTGAGGCAATATTCAGAGTTTTATATTCATTCATATTCCAGAGATACATTCTGCTGTCTCAGAAGTGTGTCAACATGTGTCAAAATGTGTCAACAGCCGATTCCTGCCACTTCTTTAACAAAAATAAGAAAACCGGAATCTGAGAAAGAGCATTTTGTTTTAAAAGTTCCTAAAGAGTTTAGGTTTTATCTATTTTGCTACCATCACCACTGTTTCCCCCTTTTATACTCATGTCATCATCTCCAAATTGTTTCAATGGTTTCTTCCAACACCGAGCCTGTCTCCTAATCCGAGTGATGTGCTGCTCCTACTGCACGTGCCAGATTTATTCCAATTTCTTCAACAAGTATTTCCCAAGCACCACCAACAACACACCAGACATTACTCTAGGCTCTGGGAAAATATTAGTGAACTAAAAAGTCCTTGCCCTCATGGCGTTTAGATTCCAGAGGATGCAAATCGAGGGCAGATTTTATATTTTAACAGTAAAATATATACAGAAGTTTCTATTGGAGTGGGTTTTGCTGATTTTTTAGGAAAATAACAGAAACTCTGATTTTCCAAAGCTTCCCAAGCTTCCTAACCATAGCTATGGAAAGCCTAACTGTCCCCCGCCCCCTGCCCCGTGTTAATTGCAACACACACAAGCCCTTGGTTTTTAAAGGAGATCCTGGTGTTTGTCTCATTTGTGTGTACAATTTCTTAATTCTAGATCTTGTGTACCAAGGCTGAGAATTCCAGACTGGTCTCACAAATTGACAACACCAAACTGGCTGCTGATGACTTGAGAGCCAAGTAAGCCCACCCAGCACTGTCATTCATGACAGAATTCACCCTGCCTCTGACTCTACACACTCCCAAGAAGATTATCCCCAAATCTGCTAAGCCTCCTGCTCCATACCACACCAGCGCTAGCCCAGATAAAAACCTGCACATTCGGGAAATGATAAAGATTAATGACCACTCACATGTAAGCAGTACTTGCAGTTTCTAACATATGAATCCATCTGATTACCTGCACAGTAATTCAGGAAAATGGGGAGGCCTCATATATAGTTGCCTTGTTTAAGGCGAGAAAACTCTGGCTTAAGGGGGTTCAGTTACATCCAGAGACATACAACTAGGGCAAGACACAGCTAAAACATGCGCCTGAATTTTATAACTCCTAATCCATCACTCTTTCCACGTCTACTGCGTTGCCTCTAGGGTCAGGAGGAGCAGGGTCAATTCCCTTACCTCAAAGAACAGCAATGTGGCCTCACGCTGGCAAACTGATAAGGAATAACAATTATGTGGTGATGTTTATCAAGGGGTCTCACCTCTAAAGAGAAGGAAACCCACAACAGAAATATAACACATGAGAGTCCTGAAGGAGAATGAGGAAGGAGTTCTGCTTGGCTTGATTGACACCGTCTGCATTGTAATGCCTTTCTTTTTATGTCTCACTCTTAAAGGTACGAAGCTGAGCTGTCCGGACGCCAGCTGGTGGAGGCAGATGCCAACGGCCTACAGCAGATCCTGAATGCACTGACCCTGGCCAAGGCTGACCTGGAGGCACAAGTCCAGTCTTTGAGGGAGGAGCTCCTCTGCCTCAAGAACAACCATGAGGAGGTTAGAGAAAAACCAAGGGAGTCATTTCAAGCTCAGCCTCTAAAAATAGCAGCAATTTCCTCAAGTCAAACTTGGCAAAAGCTGTCTCCGAAAAGTAGATACTACTCTGCTTCTCAGCCCTGAAAATACCTACTGCTACTACCATTGGCTCCATGTGTTTTAAGTCCATCGCCTATCCCACTATATCTTAGGCCTCCATTGCCCTCTCCAGCTTTTCCAGAAGGAAGCGACGCTTTTCCTGACCTCACGGGTTTCTCATCTTTTTGTAGCCATCCCTACACAGACTTCTGCCACTGTTGGTGTTAAGTCCGTATTGGCAAAAGCCCACACTGGCGTCATAGACTATGGTTCTCTTATTATAAATTCTACCTCTCTACCTCTATAAATTCACCATTACCCATCCCTGGAAATGATCTAAATTCTTTAAGACTCTGATCTTGCTAATTGATTCCTTTTAATGTTCCACGTATTTGAACACAGAGTCATATGTGAAATAGCCTGAGGTCATTTTATAGCATCTCAATAGCACCTATAAGTCATCTATTCCTTTATTGTGAGCTATATTTCAGATGCAATTAAGCTAAATTATTGCTGTTAGACAAACAAGAACACAAGGGTGTCATATGTTCACCAAGTGACTTCACATTCTTTTTCTTTCCACAGGAAATCAAATCCCTGCAGAGCCAGCTTGGGGACAGACTCAACATTGAAGTGACCGCTGCCCCTTCTGTTGATCTAAACCGCGTTCTACAAGAAATGAGATGTCAGTATGAGTCCATCATGGAGACAAACCGCAGAGAAGTGGAACAATGGTTCAACACACAGGTGGGGAGGGTAGAAAACTCAAAACCAAAAAGTTGACATTGCATTTCCAGGTGCCCGTTCATCACATCACATTTTCCTTCATAATAGTCATGGCCTTTGACTGTGTTGCAGATGGAGCGGCTGAACCAGCAGGTGGTGAGCAGCTCCCAACAGCAGCAGTGCTGCCTGAAGGAGATCACTGAGCTGAGATGCACCGGGAATGCTCTGGAGATTGAACTGCAGGCCCAGCACCGAATGGTACCCAGCAAGCTGACCAAGCCAAACACGACAGGGATGGCAGCAGCCCTGACACCTGCATGGTGCAGTGTTTCCCAAACTGTGTCCCTCAGAAGTTCCTGTTTGCTAAAGGGTCTATGGCCAAAAAAAGGGCTTGTGGTCAAGTAAGCCTGTGAAACGCTGGTTCAACAGGTACCTTCCTGCAGGCCTTTAATAAGCTAATATGCCCTGTGGATCTCCCAGAAGGAGATGTATGGTATTCAGCGTTCCAAACTTATTTGACTCTGGACCCCTTGTTTTAAGAGCATCTCATGGCAATAATCCATGGAGTACACTTTGGGAAACACTAATGGAGCATTTTACTACATGCAAAACATTTTTACAAACTATCAGATTTATAAAATAATCTTATAAAGGAGGTAGCATCATTATTAAGCCAATTTTACAGTTGAGGCTCAGGGAGCTGAAGTGCTTTTCCCACGCCAAATCCCAGGTGAGTTCCATCTTGCCTATTTTATAGAGACGGAGACAGTGAGATCCTGAGGCATTGAGTAACTTGTTAAAACTCACAAAAGAAATGAGTCTGAGCCGGAATTCAGTTTCCAAAGCTGGAACCACGTCTGCCTCATTGTACTGCCTTTCTGAAATAGGGAATTATTTAAAGGCTCTGATATGAAGGTATTTGGAAGACCCTGCCCCAAAGCTGGTTTTGTCACCAGCTAGTCATGTGACCATGGGCCACTCACTTAATCCCTTGAACCTCAGTTTTCTCCTCTCTAAAAATTGGGAAAACCATGAAAATAATAGGTTATTCAAACCTAAAATTCCATTATTCGTAGACTTACAGAATGATGGAGCAGGAAAGAACTATAATCACCAAAGTTTCAACTCTCGTGTTTTAGATATAAAGGAATGGACTAAGTGAAAGCGTTGTTTATGGCTAAATGCTGCTAACTTCTTTTTTAAGGTCTAAATAGTCACAGAATGAGGTACCATGGTAACAGGTTCTTGAAGCCCAGGCATAAAATAAGTTGGAATATTTTTTTGTCTCACAGGTAGGAGAGTGTGGTAGGATATTATCAGGTGATTAAGAAAGTAAATACTTAAAGAGAGGCAAAAATAAGTAAAGAGGATAAAAGGAAGCAAGCTTTAGCATAGTTGATAATTTTGGTTTTGGATTTGTTTGGTTAGGAAGTAATAAGAGGGCTTTGAGATTCATTAGTACCTGTCACAAAGAAACCATTGTTTAAAATGATGCAGTTTACAAGTAACCTAGGCTCCAACGAGTCATCATTGTAAATCCTACTTTCCTCCTCCGTGGTAGAGAGATTCCCAGGAATGCATCCTGGTGGAGACAGAGGCCCGCTACACAGCCTTACTGGCCCAGATCCAGTGTCTGATTGATAACGTGGAGGCTCAGCTGGCAGAGATCCGGTGTGCCCTGGAAAGGCAGAACCAAGAATATGAGATTCTGCTGGATGTCAAGTCCCAGCTGGAGTGTGAGATTGCCACGTACCGCAGTCTTCTGGAGAGTTCGGATGTCAAGTAAGTAAAACAAAAACAGCTTCTACTAGGAAATATGCTCACATACATGTATTACTGCCACTGGCAACAGGGGGCGTGTGCTTTGATCTTCTTGCCAGTGATGGGAACTTGCGATACACGGTCTCAAGCTGTGCTGTTTGGAGCCTACAGTTGTAACCTAGTCCAAATGTGAGGTCTTAGCTGGGCTGCGTCATCTTGAAGAGCCAGTGCACCAGGTTAATTCCTTATATGTTGAGTTTTTAAAAGTACAAGGGAAAAAAATGGTTTTCCCCAATACTCAAATATTCCTGGCGACTTATAGATTTTCCCGCACGGAGATGAAGTTTCATGAGATCAAACAGGAAGACCCCGCTCCCTCTGGAGGAACATTCTGCTCAGGCTGAAATGCCCATCCCTGTCCAGCCACGTGTCCTTGATGCCAACAGCAGCATGTAGATATGTGTGTTTTTGCATCATTTTTAAAGTAGAAAGTGTAATGCTTTTCAATGATAAGAAGCCAACCAGCTCACAAGGAACTGACCTAGATAGCACATAAGCTCTTTAGAGGAAGCAACTCAGTCCAAACTAACGCCCCAGATGCAGACTCAGCTACAGTTGTTACGGAGACCTTCTTCCCCAAAATAATCAGTGAACTCTGTTCACGGCATTCTTTTAACTGGCACGTTTTCACTGCCACATTATACTAGCCCAAGGTTAACCATAGCTACAATATACCAAACGAGGAGCTACAATATACCAAAGTGCCTTGAGCCATCAAAGAAAGATGATGCTTTCTAAAAAGAGTTCTGTTAACTGCTTCCAACTCCCAGTTCTATAAAGTTTCCTTTAAATATGCCCAGAAGGCACTTTGAAGCTTCCGGATAAAGCACGGAGGACTCTTCCATCGATGGGGTTCAGGCCACCAGAAGTATTGTGACTCACTGATAAGAAAGATATCTGATGAACTTCTTTTCCTCAGATAATAAGCCCCTCAACTTGGCCCTTATCGCTATTGACCCTGTAAGTCAGTGATATCCAGTCTGCAGATGGAGAACTAATGCTCAGGAGGGCTCACAGACTTACCTGAGGTCACCAGCTGGTAAACAGCAGAGGTGGGCTGCACCCTGGTCTTTAACTCCCGGCACGGGGTTCTTCCCCAACGCCGTGGCATTGGCCATAACGGCAGCTGACGTAAGCTAACGCTTCTAAACCTAAGAGGCTGCTTTCTGCTGGGTCTGTTCTCATCCTTCCTCTTTCACTAACGATAGAACAAAATGAATGAATAAGCATTTGGGAGTACTTGTTTTGAGTGACACATGTCGAAAAATTACCCCCCGCTTTCGTTCGCCATCACCATCGTTACCTTCGCTCAATCCCAGGTAAAATTTTGGCTTTCTTCTAGGCTTCCCTATAACCCGTGTGCCACCAAATGTGAGCCTCCCAGTAAGACCAGCGCCATGGGATGCCCAGCCCCAGTTTACAACACATCATCCTCGGCTTCCTGCAGGACACACGAGCCCCGCAGCGCCTACAGAGTCCTGCCCCGAATACTGGTTAAAATCTGCACCACCACGCAGGAGATTAAGGATGGCAAAATCATTTCTTCTCACGAGCACGTGCAGCCTTGCTTCATCATCAGAACTGCCAGAGTCTAACATTCCAAGGTGATGAAAATGACCCTCATTCATGAAAGAGAGGCCAATACTGGCTCCTACCAGAAAGGCTTAAAAAGTCCGCAGCCCCTTGAGGTACTTAGTTTCTTACTACCACACTGGGTCTGCATCACTAGATAGAATTCCTTGCATTCCGATCCTTCCCTAAGTCACCGCTGTCAACATGATAATAAATGACATTTCTCTGGAAGCATATTATCCGCTTCTCTGAGAGACAGCCACTGCTTTATAAGTTCCAAGGAAGGCGCCCTACATTACTTGACTCCACAGGTGATAGTCAGGTTTCTCTTTTGTTTACTCAGGACTTGTTTACTTATATGCCTCACTAGAGCCAGTCAGACAAGTTCTAGGATTGTTTTTGGCCATGGTACATGAGGTGAAAAGCTACGACCTTCCCTTCTAAAATCCTTCCTCGGCTATACAAAGAAGCCTATATAAAAAGAGCATGATTAGGGGAAAAGATCTTTAATGTTTAGTTTCCTTGAGTAGTCATGAGTCTGTCTGCTGTTGAACTCTGCTGTCTGTTATCCTCATTCACATTCCTCACATTCCCCCAAGGTATTTTTGAAGATGTCCATGTTCTCCAAAACTTTGTAACCATTGGGCTCTCCAAATATTTTCATCAAGAATCAGGAAGAGTTGTGGGGAGTGAATCTGGAGCATTTTGAAGGAATAACATGGATCCTTTCATTAAATGTTTGCTATTTCTCTTTCCACTCTTTAGGGAATGGGAGTTGTCTCTGACTGTTTAACAAGGGACTTGGAGCTGGAACTCTCCCTCCATAGCCCTGCTCCTCCATCTCCCGGGGACTGATGACCATGAAAACATAGCTTAGGTTCCTCCGTCGATCTATCCACCAGAGAGAAACGGACTTGACCCCACAAACTTTGCAGAAAAGTAATCATTGAGTAATAGCTGCTTGCAAGCACGAGACATTCTCAAGTAAGAAGATACCGTGTATGTATCGGCCATGATCAGAGCTTCTCACAGCAGGGTCACAGAGGGTTTCAGTCAATCCCTACAAAGTTATTTGACATTTCCAGAAATTTTAGTAAATAATTACAAATCAAATACAGAATGTGGAGTCAAAAGACCTGAAGTCCTAAACTAGTCTCTTGGGACGCTGGGCAAAAACATCTAGCCTTCATCAAATTTAATTTCCTTATTTGTTAAATGAGGGCCATGGCTACTTGACAGGTTTGTTGTGAGGATCAAATGAAACTGTTTATGTCATGCTACTTGGTATACTGAAGAGCATGATGCAAATGTTATTTTTACATAAGCTTTGCTTTTAACTATAGCCCTAGATTTAACTGTGTTATTATCTCATGTCAAAATTCTTTTCCCATAAATGTAGTTATCCAATCATGATTTGGGGAGTTTTAATAGTGCTCAGCTTTGAGAGGTAAAACAAGAACAGAACAGGATCTTCCTGCCATCAACCATGCAATTGTATTCAGTAGAGCGTTTCTGAGGCCTTAGGGTCTGTATCAGATATCAGTTGATGGCTGGTGCCCACAGCAAAGACAAAAGCATCATTTAACTCACAGCTCAGCAGTCACTTCCTCCAGACAAGTAGCAACTTATACTGAGCAAGTGGAATGCAGAACTCCCAGAATGATCTCTTTCCTATCAATAACTTCCTTCCCATCTGAAGGCCCAGATTACCCCTGGTAGCACTTCACAGCATACCATCTCAGACTGAAGGATGGAAATGTGGGAAGAGCAGGGGTGCACACTCAGAAGCCCTAGGACAGAGTCTAACCCCAGTCTATGTGTATGACCTTGAGTAAAAGAGACATAACAATGTAGGTCCTTAGGCACTGGAGGGATTAAATGGACTAATAAGAGTAAAAGGGTCGTGTAAGCTGTACAAGGCCAGGCAGAAGAGAGGTTTTGTCCCCTAATTGGAAACCAGGCATTTGTCATTTTACAAACTTCTTCCTCTGTGTCTGGTTCGGTGGTGGTCCCCAGTGGACCTCATATGTACTGTCAACACTAACTGAGAAATCAATTGGAGAAAGGCCAGAGTTGCTCAGTCTGCTCTGAATTTTGATTAACAGGATTCAAGGTTTAGGAACCTTGCCGGACTCAGGCTAACCTTGGGTTGATATGGCAATGCCATTCCCAGTTTATCCCCAAAATAGGATCTCTTCCTCCCACTCTAAGCAAAGTATCCCATGTGCCATACTAAGCTGAATTATAGATATTTGAAACCAAAAAGACTATGAATCCCAGTCCTGTAAGTCAGTTATAACACCAGGTTCCTTGCTCTGAAGTCTATAAAGTCCTACTAAGACACAATCTTAGAAAGGATTGACTCCAAGGAGCAAGATGGCCTTTTGTTTGCTAGAGCTTGTCTCAGAGAGGGAAAGAGTATCAAAACCCATTTGGTGGTCCGCAATTATATTTCTAAACAAGGGAGGTTTAAGGATATATTTTCTCTAGATATCGTCTTTTTTCATGTTGACTCCACCTTAATATGACAGCTGGTCTAAACACTTCCAAATGTAGGGGTAACCATGCTTCTCTCTTCCCCTTTGTCTCTCAACCATTAACTGCCCTCAAATCCCTATAAATGGCCCACAGCCTCTCCATCCTCCGCTAGGATCAATTCCACCAATTTCTGTTTAGAAGAAGTGGCCTGAAAATTTTTCAAGAGTTCAATCAGTAGTAACCCCTTACATTACTTGCCACCAGGATTTCTCTAGTTGACTCAGAAACCACTTATACCCAAATCCCCTGAGGAACCTATAAAATTCAGATTACTGGGCCGTACCCTAGACCTCCTACATTAACATCTCCAGGTGTGGGACCTGGGCATCCAAATTTTAACAAAATTCTCACCCAAAGCATGTGTGCTGAATTATAAAAGCCACTGCTTGCTAACTGACAAATGCCTTTTGGTTTAAAGATCTGGATGATTTGCTGCCTTAGGGATTATCTTTTAAGTTTTGACACTAGCTTGACAGATAACCATGCATGCAGACAATTCCTTCTCTACGTATCTATCTACCTGTTTATGAAGTAGGGTTAATCAAAAAGCTAATAAGTAACTCATTTAATAACTAATTCATTTAATCTTTACTACCATGGAGGAGTTACCCCTAATATTCCCATTTAATAGATAAAGGAACTAATGGATAGAACAGTTCAATGACAATATTGTGTGAATACTGAGTATTGTGTGACTCTCACCCAGTGTCACACAATAAGATTGAATGTTAAGTATTTTGATTTCCTTAAGAAGGTTAACATAGCACCGGATACATTCTATAATCAGTGTCCAAGAATGGAAACAATTCACAGTAGCAAGAGATTATTTTTTCAACTCTTCAAAGAACTATTCTCTAGCCTGCTTGTCACTTCTAGTGAGAGACCATCTAAGGAGTCTATGATATTAGCATTGGTCATTCTTTTTGTTCATAAATTCATAGACCAAGTTTTATTTTTTAACTTTATGTTATTGTGGCAAGAATGCTTAACATGAGATCTACTCTTTTAATAGATTTTTAAGTGAACAATACAGTATTGTTAGCTATAGGCACAACGTTGTCCAGCAGGTCTCTAGAACTTATTCTATACCCTTTGATTAGCAACCCTCCCTTTACCCTCCCCCCAAGCAACCTCCTTCCATGGAAACCACCTTTCTATTCTTTGCTTCCAAGAGTTTGACTATTTTAGACATACCTCTTGTCTCTTTAAGTAGAATCATATCATATCTCATATAAATGGAATCATGCATTATTTGTTTTTCTATGACTGACTTATTTCACTAGTATAATGTCCTCAAGTTTCATTCATGTTGTCACACATTGCAAGATGTCCTCCTTCTTAAATGCTGAATAATATTCCATTACATGTGTATGTGTGTGTGCACACATACATGCATACATATATACATGCATATGTATTGCGTATTCCTTTCTATCCATTCATCATCAAACAATCCATTTAGATTGTTTCCTCCTCTTGGCTGTTGTGACTAATGCCTCAATGAACATGGGAGTGCTAATATCTCTTTGAAAATTAGAAAGATTTTGATGGCATCTAATAGACTGTTTCGTATCAGAGGGGGGAAAACTGAGAGAGAAAGGGGACTGGTCCATGACTACACAGTCAGTGAGAGAATTCAGGGCTCTTTCTTCTACTTCTCACTCAGTCCCCATCGCATCTGGAGTAGACAGTGCTGAAACTGGGTCTGACGGAAAACAGCCCTGGACCGGCAGGCAGTGACCTTCCGTTCTAGTTCTCAGGAGCATCATTTGACTTCTCTGCTCTTGGACCTAGACATTTTTCTGACCTAATATCTTCAGCTTTCTCTTACAATCCCTGATGTTACTCACCTTATTATGTCTTGCTTTCTGCATCTGTAAATAGGAAATAACACCAGAGATGACATCCTCCAATTCCTTCTCTCTCTGGTATCTTTTTTAAAAAGGAAATTAGATGCTATTGATAAGATCTTTAAGCTCTTAAGAAGCTAACGATTGTATGTTCTTATTAATTCCCATAATTTCCATTTATCAAATGATGGAGAAAAGTATCCTACTCATTGCCTGAGTAGATCTATTCTAATTCTGTCCATTTTGACCTAAAATGCAAGTTCTGATAATAAAAAAAATTTTTAAAGCAAGTCCCGTCCCCAAATAAGAAGGACGGAGAAAGAGATTAAAATTCAGGAAACAGAAAGTGTCCCAGAAGAGAAGGGAAGAACACCACCCACACTAGGAAGAATCTGTAGGCTGAGGCAACCAGCATCCATGACACAACCCCATGCTTGGTATCAATGCAAGCAAGCCTGGAATGCACTGTTTCAACACTGTAATCAAATATCTTTATAGGAAATGAATCCTTTGGCTGGTTGGCTAGCTGGAAATATCTGGTGTGTTCATGAATGATTCACAAGCTTNAAATAAAATAAAATAAAATAAAATTCAGGAGAAACAGAAAGTGTCCCAGAAGAGAAGGGAAGAACACCACCCACACTAGGAAGAATCTGTAGGCTGAGGCAACCAGCATCCATGACACAACCCCATGCTTGGTATCAATGCAAGCAAGCCTGGAATGCACTGTTTCAACACTGTAATCAAATATCTTTATAGGAAATGAATCCTTTGGCTGGTTGGCTAGCTGGAAATATCTGGTGTGTTCATGAATGATTCACAAGCTTCATGGGAACAACCCACGCACCCAGTTCAAATGCGAACAACCAACCCTATTTGGCAACATTGGAAAGGTTTATGGAGTCAAATGATCATTTCAGGTTGAGCATTATATTTGGGGGGTTTTCTCAGATGATGCTTTTAAGCCACAGGCCACCACTTACATGCACATAAGAAAATATGTAACATACCGATGTTTCTAAATGTTCCAGTTAAGGTGTCACCAGTAGCAGAGTTTCTGAACATGCTTTTTTGCTGTTCCTACCTTTTCCCTTTTCTCTCCCCTCCCTCTCTCTCTCCTCCCTCTCTGTCTGGAACAACATAAGAATCAAGGTGGACATATTGGTGGTACCTGAAGAAAACACCTGAAATTAAAGTTTATCTTACTATGTCCTAGAAAGAAAGCAGGTTTGTGGCTCCCTTCTTTGTGTCTTTCTACAAAGAAAAAAAATTAAAAGGACTTCTTCCAAGCCAGGGGTAAAACTCTCTGCTTTATAGCTCATTCTTGTGGCCTAATGGGCCCAGAAAGTGCTTGAGAGTTACCCTGGAGGGGACAGTACTTACTACTTAATATCTGTGGCTCTTGGAGAAGCAACACAACTCTACTAAACCAGAAGATCGAGAGAGACCACATTTTGGGCAGAATTTCTCTAAATCCATATAGTTGGTTATAGAGAATTTCTTATTCCCAATTTGTAAGGATAGAAAGATCTTCTCTTTCATAAGTATTTTCAGCTCATTTGCCACTGACCCATCAGAAAAACATAACTGTGCCCTCCTCCATCGCTGCCACTCTCTGAGAGACCTCCTCCCCCGCCTCCCAGCATAGCTTTTGTGGGTGCAGAGAGAAGTCTCACAGTGGAAGGCAAATAAAAATCACAGCCCATTTAAGAGAACTCTGCAACTCGAGGGAGAAAAGGAGACTAAGGTGAAAATTCAGTACAAGTTGTGCCTACCAAGGCATTAGAAAAAGCCAGAAGATAACATTGGCCACTCTGAGCCAAGAAGCATGATCACATGCTGATTTAGAACAGATTTGTGAAGGCAGACCAGCTGGGTCCGATTCTCAGCCCCGACACCTACTGTGAGATCTTGGGCAAGTTACTGAACCTCTATATCTCCACTTCCTCTTCTTTAAAATGGGGCTATTGATAGCATCTGCTTCATAGGGTTGAGATGATCATGTTAATGAATGCATGCAAAGCTCTTAGGCACGCCTGGCACCCAGTATCATTGAGTATGACTTCATTGTTGCTCTGAGACACTTACATTCACCTGCAAAACAGTCACACTCAAGCTAATGAAGTGTTTCACTGGAGCTGACAATGACATCGTCAAGCAAAGTCAACCCAATAACTTAATGAAAGCACCAGATCAAGGATGGAGCCTTTCTTTTTTTATTTTACTATTTATTTTTTAAGTAAAAATTGTATCTATTTAAGATGTTTTGATATACATACACATCATAGGGAAATGACTACCACATGTAGGCTCAACTCTTCTATTTTCTGGAATGTTACGGATCTCAGTTGGAAAGGACCTCCCCGTAATATATCAACCTTCATACTCTTTGGCAGCCAACAGGAAGAAGATGGCCCAGTAGGAGGAGGGAGAACAGTGTGAAGCCAGCCCTATAAACAAGATCATTTTGGGGGAGATTGGACATGTCAGGATAGCCCGGGTCGGACTGGTGGCCCTTCTCTGAGAACAGATTCTGCTGCCCTTGTCTCTCCTGACCCTGATGTTCCCTGGAGTCAGGTTATGGGCTCAACAGAGAAAGCAGTAGGAAGCCTCCAAAAAAACCTGTCCCAGTTAACACAGAACAATCAAGACGTAATCAAAGTGCTGAGATCCATGCAGAAGCCACAGTGCCTCCTGTGGTCAACAAGTAGAAAGAGTAACGCTGCTTCTAGTCATCTAAAAATCAGTTGAATGTTCCGCCTCAGACACAGTGCCAAGTGCTTTACCTGAGTTATCTTGCTCAATCCTCACAACAACCTTACGATGCTATTATTAGTCCCGCTTCACTAATAAGTGAACCAAGGCTTACAGAAGTTAACTAACTTGCTCAGCATCACACAGTTAGTAAAGGGTCAGGTTAAAATTTGAACAAATTCGTGTCTTCCACACTCTCAATGCCCTGGTTCTAATCACTCAAAGTTGACCATATATCTGTAGCCCAATCAAAGGCACAAACAGTTAAGGAAATGGGCTTGTCATGGAGCTCCGAAGAAGGTGAGCCCAAAAAGCAACTCGACGGTGTTTATACCCAGCCCAATCCAGGAAGGAGCGAGGCTGCATGCGATCACATGAGCGCAGGGAGAGTCGGGCCAGTTCCTCAGGCCACGTTCCTTAAGACCCTACATCTCTCTTCTGGTTCCATTTTTACCAAACAACTTCCATATCACAGTCTGGTCTCTCTAATACTCAGATACAACACGGATGGGAATTTCATGGTTGCAGAATGGATCATCTCTCAATGTTAAATTAATAAGTTTGCATTCTGGCTCATTCATCCGGCACCTATGAATTAGGTTCCTGTGAGTTGGCTCCTGAGAATCCCTTTCGTTCTGGTGCACTAATAAAATGGCGCTTTGAACTCACCAGCCTAAGAAGAGACTCAGACCAGTGACGGCACAAGGGAGCGTCACCCTGCGAAGCCCTTTCTCAGAGACGGACAGCCTAACTAGATGGCACTTCCATCTCCTCTCATTCCCAATACAGGAGTTAGGTGGTTGAGTTCATGTGAAGTTTACTGTTTGAGGACTGGCATGGAATGGCACAGCACTATACTAGATGTAAAACCAAGAGGTTTTGATTTGGAGAAGCATCAGGAAAGCGTAGATCGCATTTCCAACTCTGTTCATAGTCATGGTGCGCACAAGGTCGCAATAAGGGCGGCCAGCCAGCCGTGTTTCCAACAGATGTCCGGTAGCTTCAACATCGGTCATGGACTGCCGAAGCTGCAGGCGACTTTCTGGCTGTGACCCTAAGACTAATAGGATATAGAGTGACAGGATAGGATGTTAAAAATCCGCCCCCCCCAGAATCTCTTTTGATACAGGCTACAAATTATGGGGGAGGGGGGAAGCACTCAGAAGTGAAATCAAATGTACTAGGTTTAGATAGTAAAAGTAGAAGATGCTATGTTTGGCAAATTCAGGGGAGGTCCTGGGCAACACAGACAAAATAAGAAGGAAGAAGGAAGAAAATAGGTATGCTCTTGTGGCCGCGAGTGAGACAAGACAAGAGGGCATTTGCAGCTCTCCAAACAGAAAAGAATGTTTGGTGGGAACGGATTGCAGGCACCATGTCCAGCATCACAGCTATAGCCCCACCTCTTCATACGAATGATACGAAGCCTGTGCAGTAAACAGCAATTAGTGATAACCAAACCTGTGGTTCAGGTAGCTCTCTCTGAGAGGAAGGTCCACAGAGCAGTTCAGGAGCTGTGGCCAGAGGAGATCACGTGGGAGATAGCCTCGGGTTGTAACTGAAAAACAAATATTCACATCCACCCCAATGATGACACCCATGTATGCCCTAGCTCTTCAAGAAAAGCCCTGGTTTACACTTTTCCATAAAAATCATTTAGGAAATGTTTAAATGTGGTTTAAATTCCTTAATTTTGTGAGATATACAATATACAGTAACTTGCAAATTAAATCTGCCCGTAATTTGGATAGAGTTTACGAAATAGGTACTACAAACATCTTTGCTATTATGCTAACAATTAAAAATCCATATGATACATGTGAAAATATATGTTTTCTAAATGACATGGACAATATCCTAGTCACCTCAATTTATTCTTCAGCAAAAATCCATCACTAGAGTTCCTATTTGTATCTCTCTCTCTCTCTCTCTCTCTCTCTCACACACACACACACACACACACTTGCTGTATCAATCTACTATTGCCACTGTAACAAATTAGCACAAACTGAGTGTCTCAAAACAACACAAATTCATCATCTTATTTCGGAAGTCTGACACAGGTCCCACTGAGCTAAAACAAGGTGTTGGCAGAACTGGGCTCCTTCCTGGAGGTCCTGGAGGAGAAGATTTCCCTGCCTCTTCCAGCCTCCCACATTCCTTGGCTTGGGTTCCCCTTCCACCTTCGAAGCCAGCAACCTCATCACCCTGACTCTGCCTTCACCACATTCCTTCCCTGATGTGGACTTTCTTCTACCTCCTCTTCCATTTCTAAAGACCCAGCCCCACCTGAATCATTCACGATAATCTCCGCATTTTAAGGCCAGCTTATTAGCAACCTTAACTCTGCAACATTAACTCCCCATTGCCACGTACCATAACATATTCACAGGGTTCTAGATATTAGGAGACAGACATGCTGGGGGGAGGGTGGTATTCTGCCTGTCACACTCTCCTACAAACCAAAAGAAAACCAGCGAAAGAGAGGTCTCATGTATTATCTCCATAAAACACCAAGACCCAAACTGGAGCTTGGTGCATATGGTAACAAAGTCATGAGTATTTAAATCTACCAACCAATCAAATTTCCATGTTGTATGTAAAGCCTCAGGGAACACAAGTGATGTAAAGATAGTGTATACTTAGGCTTATACCTTAACTAATAGTTTGAAGATGTAAACATACTCCATAACCTTCTGGGGTCACCTTTTTATAGCAACAATAACAACAATTAACATTTACTGAGTACTTCCAATGTGCCAAACAGTGTTCAGTGTTCTCTATGTGCATTTCCTACACACCTACTCATCTTTGAGGAGCCTTGGGCAAGAGACAGTCATAACTTACCAGAGTCTCATGGGCAGTTAGTGTCAGAGCCAGTATTCAAATCCAGGACTGTGTGACTTGAGACCCTCCACTTTCAACCAACACGCAAAACTGTCTCTTCTTTTTTTAACCAACATACATGTTGTAAGAATTTATTCCCTAATTGACTGTTACAATTTCAGTATTAAAGAAAAAGGACAACTAGCTGGAATGATCCTGTCCCTCCAGCTAATCTGGCCACTCTCCTGACCTCTCCTCTCACTCTGGGAAAGAGTGGAGAGAACAAAGGGGAGAGAAAGAGTCATGGTCCATGAGAGAAATGAGAGAGACAGAGATGGAAAGAAAGAATGGGAGTGAGATTTAACAAAAGGTGTTTGGGAATGGCTTTCACTTGCTCAAAGGAAACAGGATAAATTCAAGCCTTCCTAGGGAAGAACTGTAAGACTGGTTCACTGTGCTTTATGCTACCTTAAACCCCAGTTATTATAACACAATATAAGATACAGTATGCTCTGGTAACCTCCTCGGAGTGGAAAAAGTGTCCATCCTAAAATAGAAATAATTTTAAACAGATCACATAGTAGAAGTAAGAATAAAATATAACAAAGGAATTGAGATATAATTAATTGAAAAGTGAGAATTTAAAAGACACTAGGGATACTGAAATACTGTATAAGTTTAGAGCATTCTATAAAAAATATATAACTTCCCAGCAAACTGTCTGAAGCCAGAACACAGAACAATATAGGCTTATTTTACCTGACCAGAATAGACTATTCTAATTCAGGCACACACACACACACACACACACACACACACACACACACACACACACATTTTAATAAGCACCACTGAGCACTTTTTATGTGCAGTGCATGAATTATCTAATTTAATCCCCATAATAACCCCTATCCATCAAAGTGAGTATTAAGCTCCGTTCACATTTGTGGAAATTGAGGCAGTAGATGACAGAATCAAAATCTGAACTTGAAGCTGGTGACTAGAACATTCATCAGCATAAATGTAGACTAACCTTCACGTGGACTGTATCTCTAAAGTGTTAACTCTTGCAATTAATGTTTATGTCTGAGTTCATCAGAGGACAGAAGTATGCCTGTTAGGCGAGGCTTTTCTATTGAGCCCTTGTGACCTCCTGACAATTTCATTGGTCTCCTCTCTCTTGAGACCTGTGGGATTGGGGCTGCAGGGCAGACTAGGAGTGTTTACAATCATGACTATCCTCTACCCTCAACTGCGCACTGAAGCTTACAGATTACAGAGCTCATGTGAGTGCATTATACGCCGATTATACAGCTCATGTATGTATACTGTATGCAGATTACATACTTTGTGTGTGTACATAGCATGCAGATTACATAGTTCATGTATGGACATTACATACAGATTATACAGCTCATTTATGTACATTATCTCATTCACTCCCCACTACAGCCCTATTCATTACAGGGAAGATAGTTCGTCCCATTTTAATGATAAGAAAACTGAGACCAAAAGATTAAGATTGCCCAGTGTGTTGATAGCAGAGTAGGGTCTTTAGCCCTCAGGCCAAAGTCCCTTCCACGAATCCACACTGTAACAAAGATATGGAAAAGGTACAGCACCATCAGGGTGATTTCTATTAGTTAGTTAGTTAGTTAGTTAGTTAGTTAGTTATCAGAGAGAGAAAGAGACAGAGAGAGAGCACAAGCAGGAGGAGTGGCAGGCAGAGGGAGAAGCAGGCTCCCCTCTGAGCAAGGAGCCTGATGTGGGACTTGATCCCAGGACCCTGGGATTATGACCTGAGCTGAAGGCAGCCACTTAACTGACTGAGCCACCCAGGCTTCCCTATCAGGGTGATTATTAAAAGGGGTAGGGAATTCTTTGAAGCTAGAAGCATAGAAAATGCAATCATTCCTGGGGCGCCTGGGTGGCTCAGTCAGTTAAGCGCCTGCCTTCAGCTCAGGCCATGGTCCTGGGGTCCTGGGATCGAGCCCTGCTCATCAGGGAGTCTGATTCTCCCTCTGCCTCTGCCCCTTTCCCTTGCTTGTGCTGTTTCTCTCACTCTCTCTGTCTCTCAAGTAAATAAATAAAATCTTAAAAAAAAAAAGGAAAGGAAAAGCAATCATTCCTAATCAAAAGAAAGGAGAGAATGGGGAAAGAATAAATCCAATTTTACCAAACCAAAAGCTAAGCCATGAATAGTAATAAGCAAGAAAATAGGTAAGAAGAAGATCACCCACAAATATTAAGAGGAATAACCTAGAAATAAATCTGCAAAGATACTATAAACACACATGAAGTCACGGTAAATACATGGATGAAATTTGAACCCAGTGGTTAAGTAGGTAATGGGCCCCCGCGCCCCTGTGCCACTGCCACTGGACAACCTCAGGCAAATCTATCTCCTTTTACTGTGCAAATTCTTTTATCTGTAACAGAGAGTCCATCATAGTAGTTACTTGTCCATAAAACAGGTTAATAGCCTTGAACAAAAGAACACTTGAGCCAGCTCTAGGATGAGTCTACTTCCCGTCTAAAAGCAGACTGATTAGAACATGTATCAAACACGCACAGTCGAAGACAGCGTAAACACTGTGCTTATGACATAAGCCTGCAGAAAAGCTCAACGCAGCACATACATGTCTTGGATGCCACAGAATCAAAAACAAACTGAATTTTATGACGTCTTCTTTTTCATGGCGGAAGACCAACACTGTGCTACTCCTCAAATATCCTGTGTATTTCACCAAATCATTCTCTTAGAAAACAATGAGTAAACCACCATCATCTCTCTTCTGGATGGATGCGGAGCCTCCCAACTGAACCCCACACATTTACTTGCACTCTCATGCATCTCCCACAAGGCAGCCGGGGTTATCTTTTTAAAACACAAATGTGATCATGGCACAACACTCTCCCACTTAAAATCTTTCTGTAGGAAACTCTTATGTTTAAGATCAAAATACTCAGGGTTGGGAAAGCCCAGAACATCCCCACACAGGATACCCTGTGTGTATCCAACTTCATCTCATCCCTGTTCCCCTTGCTCTCTCCACTCCAATCACTTAGAGTAGGTATTCAATAAATACTTGTTGAAGGAATGGATGAATGAATGAATAAAAAGGTGAACAATACATTAAGGATTGTTTTTTTTTTTAATAGGAAGCCCTGTTTTGGTAAACCAAACAAATAAATGGTTGGATTTCAGGCACCCACAACTGTCAAGTGGGAAGAATCCTGGAGCACAAGGACCTTCCCACAGCCTTCCATACACCAACCATGTCCCAACACGCACCACACTGGACTAGAGGTAAAAGCCACCAAGACAGCCTTCAGCAAACTGCATGACATGACGGCTCAGCAAACCAACATCACAGTTACTCAAGACATCTCCTTAAGTGGCAAAAGGAAGGAACGCCCACGAGCACCGAAGCTAATGTGCAGGTTAATTCAAGGATTATCAATGACAACAACCTTTGTATAGGGATTTATCTGTTACCTATCATGTTCACCAGATTAAGATGATAAAAAGGAGAAAAAAATGAAATCATTTCAGTCTTGCACCAGCACTCCCCACCCACTGGTGGGATCTGTTTGTCTTCTGCAGCCTTAAATGAACAAAATCACCTCAACAGACCTGGAGGCGTGCCAAAGGCAGTGCAGAAGGGCTTGGGGAAACTTCCAAAGCCAGGCTTAGCCCGGAAGCTATCTGGCTGGATCATCTCTGACCTTCTCAGAGAGGCTCAGAGGCAGCTGAAAAAGGAAACTGGGAAAAGGGAGGGGATGGGCCTCCTTTTTTAAAAGTGATAGTGACAAATGAGACTGAACTTCCAGTATCACGGGATAGGTTGACCCATTCTCCCCAAGCTCCACAATGAGGGACCGAATGACAAATCTGTCACTCAAATGAGGATGACTTCATCGCTACCAGGTGAAAAGATCCCGACAACCAGGAAAACGTGGCTTTCTCTGTTGGTGATAATGCTGAACTGCCATGTCTCCCTGAGCTCCGGCAGCTCTGAATTCAAGGACTAAATGGGTAAAGGTCAGTAACTGCTCCTATGTGCCCCCAGCACAGACCCTCACATAACAGTTTGCGTCACTGGTGAAAAACAAAGCAAAACAAAACCTTCATATCCATGGACTGACGCTGCTTGAAGACAGGAACTGTGTCTTATCGGTCTAGTCCAGAGCACCTCAAAAGGAAACTCCCAATAAAATTAATAATTAAGTAAATTAAATTGGAGGATTTTAACCCTAATTATGTATGGCTGTGGAGTTTAAATAGCAATGGAATCAGAGACAAGGTGCATAGTTTAAGGGGAGGAGAAAAAAGGAACAGAAACATTTTAAACATAGCTGGCTATTTGTAAGTGAACAAATACATAAATCAACGTCCCACAAGTGCAAAAACGTTAGTGAATCCAAAGTATCAGCTTCATGATTTTAAAAAATAGTAATAAAGTAGAGAGGATAAGGAGCTCTACAACAATGTCATGGAATCCTTCTGTTAGTCCTAACTCTGCTATGAACTGGCCAAGGGCCTTTGCTCAAAGTACTTCCCTTCTTCATTTCCCTGTCTATAAAGTGATGGGTATGAGACAGGTGATAAATACGGCTCATTTTGAAGTCCAATGTTGTGTCCCTACAGAACATGAAAATCCTACACATCTTACTGGGAACTGAAGGCCAATGAGAGAATGAACCTTTAAAGTTTTACACCATTGGATCCTAACCTTTTCTATTTATATGCTCCTTTGACACGTTAATGAAAGCTTAACCTCCTCCCAGAAGAGTGAACATATGAACACACAGAGACAATTTTGCACACTTTCAGAGATGTTTACTAGCTTCCTGAAATCTACCCATTAAATTCCAAATGAAAAATCTCAGCTTAGAATGAGGCATTGTCTTGTTTTCACCCGGGAAATTTCCCCCAGGGATACGGAAGCAAAAAGAGCTTGAGCACCAAGGGCGAAGCAAGGCCGATATAAGGGGTTTTGTTACAGCATGAACAGTAAGAACACAACACCCTTCGGGAAGCATTCTTGCCAAAAATGTCAGACATGAATCTACCAAAGCCTATAGATCAAACTACTACCTTACAAGAGATACAGGGCTCAGGGGGAACATGTTAAAACAAAACAAAACACCATAGGGATGCGATCAGCAAAATCTAGAATTTGGGAACTTCTACAGGATTTGTTTTTCCTTTCCAGCCGTTCTTTCTGACTCCATTACCTGGGACTTTTTGCTCCCTCTCAACCACGAGACTTCCGCAAGTATCCACTCCATTAGAGAGCTTGTTTTTTAACCAGACCCGGCCACCATCATCTTCCTTTTTCTTCTCATCTGTATCTCACGTAGTCTATTCGACGCAATCCATAGAGCAGTAGTGCAACTTCCCAAGACCAAGGTTAATAAACATTACGGAGGGCCCACCACGGCCCTCTATAAACTGAAAATAGTATTGCGGACTTACAGGTGAGCAGGCCAGAGCCTGGGCCTTTCAGCTTCCTTCCCATTCAGTGCTGGGGTAATCAGGCAGTTGCCTGACGTGTAGTAAATGCGGCAAAAGTGTCTTTCGCCTCTTATGCTCTTTTTTTTTTTAAAGATTTTATTTATTTATTTGACACAGAGACAGCCAGTGAGACAGAGACAAGCAGGGGGAGTGGGAGAGGAAGAAGCAGGCTCCCAGCAGAGAAGCCTGATGTGGGGCTCGATCCCAGAACGCCAGGATCACTCCCTGAGCCGAAGGCAGACGCTTAACGACTGAGCCACCCTGGCGCCCCTCACTTCTTATGTTCTTATATATTCAAATTGTTCAGGAATATGCAAATACAGAGGAAGACCCTAATAAAGACTTAAGGCCAGATTTTATTGAATTGAAATCTGCTTTCTCATTCCTTATTCTGCACCCTTTCTTCAAATTTCCTAACTCTGCCCGTAAGGCCACATATGCTCTTTGTTTGTGGTCACTTATGAGGCTCTGTCTACTTCCACATCCTCGTCTTATTCTTTCCTGCTTTTCAAAATCAGATCAAGAAGAGTTTCCAACACAGCTGTCTCATCACCTACCGTTTGAGAAAACTTCCTTCTATGATCTCGAAATTCTTTTGGCCTGTGCGTGTTTTTATTATTTTTCCCTGTACATTGGTCAATATATACACATATTATTTGGAAGCACCTTAAGTTGACTTGCCTTCCCCTCCTAGTCTGGAACACTATACTGAATACTTCTTCACTTAAACCTTCTACCTGTGGCCCATTTTTCCTGGAAAAATCAAAATATGAAGAAAATCTTATTTTTATTTGGCCACAGTTTGATAAACTTAGCAACTTACAGAATGTCTGACCTGGCCGCAGAGCAGGCACTGTTTTATTTCTATAAATGCCTCGTCTCGTGTAGCCCTCCAAATCACAGGACGATGACATGGCAGTTTTGCCTGAAGATCTACTACTCATCTGTTCTGAAATGCCATGCAGAGTCAAAAATCTATTTGGGGATTGTTCTTGCCATACTTCTCTCACTCTAAAGAAAAGGGTGCCTAGGGACTGTCTCAGTGATGGAATGATGGTCTCGAAAAGGCATACACATGCTGTGCTCCCAGTAAATGACAGCCAACGGCTGCCAGGGCTCCCTTCTGATCCCCGATATGCCCACATGCAATCCCCTTCATTCACTCCCTGCCCAAGCTCTCCTGCAAAATATCCATCCCCTTTAGTGACGACATCTCAATTTATCAGAAAGATGAACCAAATGCGAAGATTGCAAATCTTCGTCATGCAAAGAAGAATAATTTAGAAACAGTTTGAACTCCATAGAAATACAAAAAAAAATTATGAAACCGATCATAGGTGAAATGCTCATTGGCCAAAAAGATGAGTAAATGTTGGGCATCTTTTAAGAAGGTGATTGAGCCTTTATCCCTTGAGTTCTTTAAAAATTAGTTTAAAAATAAGCTCAGCAATTTGTGGTGGACCTTCCTAGAAGCAGACAGCTGCAACGAATGACCCGTTCTTGCCCTTCTTTCCAGCTCTGTGATTTCACAAGTATACAGGTCATTTTATTCTCATTAAAAATTGTAAAAAGAATGCGATGAAAGCCTAAAAATACTATAGAAAACATGTAACTAAAGTGAATTCATTTCAGCTTGTCATCTAAATTTTTAAAATTTAATTCTTCTAAAATAGAATAAACTGTATGAGCTCATTTTTCTAAAATTATTCTAGTCGTCCCTATGTCTACCAATATGTACAGATAGAGAGTATCTGAAATAATGTTCACTGATTAACCAATGATTGTGCGGTAGAATCTTTTTTCTTATACTTTCATGTATTACTTCAGTATTTTCTTATAACAAGCATGTATCATTTTTACCAACCAACCAACCAACAAAAATCCACCATTTCTTTTAAAATCCAATGGAGCTCTACAGATCAGGAGCTACAAGGAAAATCTTTGCACGATAGTTCTAGAAGAGGTGACTTCACTCCAGTCTTCTCAGATGGAACCACCAATTTTTCCCTACCCTGGTCCTGCTGTGTATAATACAAGAAGTATTTTGCTCCAGGTTAGCTCCTATAAACCCAAACTCCCACACACTGATGTAAAATGACGCATGAGCTAAATTCACGGGGCTAATAGGTCACTGCCACTTCAGACATGCCTGCAAAGCGCGGGGAAGTGATCATTCCCATCGCCAATCATTGAGAGGCAGTTTCAGGAGACGGCGCACAGACTGGCCCTTGCACGACCTACAGAAGGCTGTTGTCATTTGTGAGGCTGGAGCCATGTGAACACAATCCAGAGCTGACCCAAACTTTGAGTCAAAATCCATGATCAGGAACCATCCACATCCATCCAAGCACTGCTTGCCACCACACATCCAGACGAGTCTCTCTGCGTCCCTCATTTGCTCTCTTTTTATCTTGTCTCCCCTTTGTCTCTTTCTCATGTTCAGAAATGTAAGTGACCATAGAACACTTTAAAAGGACACTCCCAGGGCACCTGGGTGGCACAGCGGTTAAGCGTCTGCCTTCGGCTCAGGGCGTGATCCTGGCGTTATGGGATCGAGCCCCACATCAGGCTCCTCTGCTAGGAGCCTGCTTCTTCCTCTCCCACTCCCCCTGCTTGTGTTCCCTCTCTCGCTGGCTGTCTCTATCTCTGTCAAATAAATAAATAAAATCTTTTAAAAAAAATAAAAAAATAAAAAAAATAATTAAAAGGACACTCCCTCTAAGTGCCCCCAAGCCTTCCTTTGGTCTTGGCTAAATTTTTCCATCTTGCCCACAGTGAGATGAAGAAATTCCAGAGGACTTTTGCAAGGTTTTGTTGCCAGGGTGGACAAGCACTGCAGGTGTGCTTTAGGTAATTTTATCTGTAATGAGGAATGAGCTTGCCTTTATGGCTGGCTGGTTCACTCCTCGGAGAGGCTTTTTCCTACTATCTGGTTTTACAACTCACACTTCCCAAAGGGGCAGGAGGTGACAACATCAGAGGAGCAGAATTAAAATTCTAACTCTAGAAAGTTCATTACTGAGTTAACACACATTTATGAAATGCCTATAAGAAGCCAGACTCTGGGGCGCCTAGGTGGCTCAGAAAGTGTCTGCTTTCGGCTCAGGTCATGATCCTGGAGTCCTAGGATCGAGTCCCACATTGGGCTCCCTGCTCAGTGGGGAGTCTCCCTCTCCCTCGGCCCTTCACCCCGCATGTGCTCTCTCTCTCTCTCTCTGGCTCACTCAAATAAATAAATAAAATTTTAAAAAAAGAGAAGAAGAAGCCAGACTCTGGTGTTTGAGAGATGGCAGACATAATCCCAGCTTTCAAGACGCCTGCAGTCCCAGAGGAGTGTGACAAATGCAGAGTGATGAGTGAAAGAACAGGGGTGGAGTCGGGTCCAGGGAGGTGGCTGGGCCCAGCTGAGGGGCTCCCAGCTTCCACAGTGGGGTGGGGATACTAAGCTGCCTGCCCCTCTGAAGGGTCTTAGGATCCAGAGAATATGGTTTCTTCATAGAAGGGGCACCCAACTCGTGCAGGAAAATCCAGGAAACGATCGTGGAAAGAGGTAACCCTTGAACTACGTCTGGAAGTCAGGGGAGCAGGTGTGGGCAGTCAGGCAGTGAGTATCCAAGCAGTGGAAACAGCACAGACCGAGGCAGTGACACCGAGGAACTCGTGGCTGAATTACACGGCACATGCAAATCAGCTCTGAATCAGTCCCCTCCATGAGCCCCTGATTCTTTATCTGTAACATGGGGACAATAACCCTTGCCTGGCTACGTCAAGAGTGGTCATGTACATTTAACAAAGACCATCAGAGGGCCATTGGGAAGTCCCATTACCACCACGATGGAAGAGAATCTTTAGAGGGCTCTGTCAAGATTCAACTCAGTGATGTCAGCGCTATGTGGTGGAAAGAGCCCCACCGTGGCTTTGCCTCTAACCCACAATCTGTCCTCTGCCATGCCCCGCCACCCCTCCACCCAGGCCAGTTTTCCACATCTGTAAAATGAGTGGTTTGGATGGGGGTACACCAAGTCCCTTCCGACGTTGCCATTTTATTTCAAAGTCCCCTTTAAATCTAATTGCTAGTAACCAGCACGTGGCTCCCCACCCCCAGACTATTTCTTTATTCATTTCTAAACTTTACCTTGGCAGATGAAGCGTAAGATTCATCAAGCATGTTAGACAACCCATGGCTCGTTTCCTGTGTTCCTCCATTCCCTATGCAGGTCACAGACACACAGAAGCCAGCCTTTTCAGGGCTCAGCCGGGACAGGGCTGCTGGCCAGTTACCAAAGGCTGCATTCCTCCCAGGGGCCAAGGAAGTCCTGGTGAAGGCTGGGTTGTTTGGTTTTGAGGTGTGCTGGGGATGAAAGGCACCCTGGAAGTGGAAGGCTCGGTCATTCATTAATTAGTTATAATTGAGGGTTTGTTCTTAAGAATGATCCTTTGAAATTACTTTCCATCAAACAGTAACTGCCACAAAGGCATCAGATATTCAGAACATTCTCCGTCTCCTCAGCATGAGTATTTTTATTCTAGGGCCGGAGATTCTGATCTGGCTCTTCCCTTTGGAGTCTCTCCCACCCTCGCTGTAGAGCTGGGGTTTGTTTATTTGGGGCAGGGGAAGGTGTGTGTATCTGTGTGGTTAATGTCTACTTTTTAAAAGGAAATCTGTACTACAGCAAATAACCTTTTTGTAAACTTCGGTCTGATCCTTTTCAGATAAATGGTCAAGGAAAAATTCCACAGAAAGATGAGAAAGACACCTGAAACTAATACCCACTCATGTCGTGGGCCACGCCTCCCAGTTACAAGAAGGGAGAAGCAAACTGGTATACTGATGTGGTTCTAAACAACAACAACGTGTGTGGAGGCCCAGGGGCACTTCGGGATTGACCAAGAGGAAACACCTGTTGCACAATGATATGATCTTGTTGGTACAGTTGTCAGGGAAGGGAACTCCCACGGCGAAGGGCATAAAACCATCCAGGGCAGTCTGGGGCGGCTCAGTTCTGCAGTGCCAGGGAGCAGAGCAGAGCCCAGCCCTGCACCAAACACAGATGGGACCATGAACTCCAGCCACAACTTTAGCCAGACCCCCTCAGGCTCCCTCCATGGCACGGGAAGCCGCTGGGGACAGCTGGGGAGCTTCCCTCGGGCTCCCAGTGTCCATGGGGGGGCTGGGGGTGTCCGCATCTCCCTTTCCTTCAGCTCGCCAAGCTGCCTGCCTCCTGGAGGGCCTTGGGGATCTAGAAGAGGCAAATCCCTCCCAGCTGCGAGTGGGAAGGAGGTGATGCAGGGCCTCAACAAGCGCCTGGCCTCCTACCTGGACAAGGTGCGTGCCCTGGAGGAGGCCAACGAGAAGCTCGAAAGTCGCATCTTGAAGTGGCATGAGCAGAGAGATCCCGGGAGTAAGCAAAATTACTCCCAGTATGAGGAAAACATCAGCCACCTGCAGGAGCAGGTAAGATCATGGGTGGCCCCGGACCTCAAGAGGGGGCTGCATTTCCAGAGAGCCATGGGAGGAGAAATCGGTACAAAAGACAATTTCCAGGAAAATGGCAGAAGAGCTTAAAGTGTCTGCGAACAAAGGTGTTTGAGGGTATTTTCTTGTTGTACCTTTTGGACTCGGGAAAGCCTGTTTTGTGTATTTTGTCTTCTATACAAAAATTATATAGAAAATGCAAAAACTGTAAGGCAACCAGCTGTTGTCTGGTATCACTTATGATCCAGGAGCGTTACAGTAATGATAAGGGCCGGTATTCATCCCTCCTGCTCAGGGCACAAGAGGCACAAGAGGGCATTTACTCTCTCATTACATCGGTTCTGCTCCACCTCAAAAGTCCTGGCGATAGCATGATTCCCCACAGAAAGAAAGGCTGAGTTACACGATTTTGGAGATCATACCTAAAGGCTGTCACTCCCCCCGCAGATGCATCATTCTGACATTCCTGGATATTTCCTCTGGAGGGCTGCTAGGAGTTCTGAGTTCTTACTGCTCGCAGTCCTGAAAGGGCATATTGCTAGAAAAAATAAAATAAAATAAAATAAGCACAATTTTTGGAATCTCAGAATTAGGAAGGGTTATGAAGACTTCTTTAAAACATAAAAAAACAATTTCAACCGAACATTTAAAAAAGCTGAGCTTATACCTTCTGGGATGTCTCACAACACTGGTTAGAAGTACAGGGAATCCAGTCAGCTCATAAATTATTTTTTAAAGCTATGTAACTTCCCTCTTACGTCAATTGGTCCCAAAAAGTTCCCTGTAAGATCATGATTTTACCCATCCTAGAAAGGGCATCAGGGGTTTCCAATATTTATACAGTATTTCTCAACCCTCAGTTGTCCTTGCTTGAATGTTGGAAAGACCAATCAAGATAATATAAATCTGTCCTCATAATGAACCCTAATTATTGAATAATCAACCTAATAACTGACTGTGTAATTACCCTAACTATATAGTACATGGTTGTCTTTGCAAAAAAAAACAAGGTGACTCAACAAACTTCATCATATTCTTTTCATTAATAAAGTTGCTTTTATTTTAGAATGGAGAGAAAAGAAGGTTTTTGCAAATGGACAGCTGAGAACTTAACTCCCAAAAGAAACGTGAGGTCAGACCCGGTCAAATAATTCACTAACTGACAGCAGAGAAGGAGGGAACAGGGAAGAGGGAGGAAAACATTTATTGAGCCCTTATTGTATGCCCACCTTCATGCTGGATATTTTAATACCCATAGCAGTACCATCCGAGAGCTTTCTGCGCTGATGGAAACATTTGATGTTACCTGATTCAGTTCTTACAATGACCCTGTAAAGAGACTGAAGCTCAGAGAGGTGAAGCAGCCACCAAAACCACCAGCAAGAGGCAGACACGGGACTCTAACCCAGATCTGTTTCTAATGGCCTCACAGTTCCCACAGAGCACAGAGCTCACTAGCCTACCTCCTACAAACACGGTACTGCTTGTTACTGGAAATAATGCGTGACGGTTGCATTGTTAGTCATGTGACACACATTTCATACACATTATCTCATTTTGTGAAGCAAGTATTCTTACCCCCAATTTATAGATGAGGAGACTGAGACTGAGTGGCTGCCCGAAGTCTTTGGAACAGAACGGAGAAAAGTGAGCAAGGGCAACGCCAAGGAGGGGGCGGCGTGCCCACTCTCTAAGCCCACTCTCTAAGCCCGGGAGTCTGGGTTCTGACTTTAAATTCTGGGTTATAAATTAAATTCGGGTTTGAATTCCACTCTTTTCTGGATTACTTATTTTAGTTGTGTTTTTTTCATTGAAGAAAACAATTCTTGGAGGTTGAGGGAGTTCTATCTGTCCTGACCTCCCCTACTCACAGGTGAGAAAGCAGAGGCCCAAAGGATACAGCAACCCACAAAAACCAGGGGCTGACACCTGCCCAGGCCTGGATGAAATGTGATCAGTAGATACAGTATTCTTCCACCCCCACCTTAGGGATCTTAAATGTTACTCAAAAAGTCTGTACGAAAATGAGTTCAAAAATTAATCCAATCCTTTTGAAACACCGAGTTGGACTTAGTCATAAGGATACGCGTATTTTAGAATGGCTCTCAATAGTACCGTATTTTGGCACTGTGGTTTATGATAAAAAATTCTATTCTCTTCTTCCTGGAACAAGATTACACACCCTGGAGCAACAATGCTATACTAACGCACCAAATAGAGTGTTTTAAACGAATGAACTCAGAGCCTTGGGGGAGAATCGGGTGATTAATTACAACTCACAATGCAAAACCTATGCTTCACAAATTATTTCTCAACCCATCCTCATCATCCACTCATGACTGTGAAGGATGTCTCAGACAGAGTGGCTGTATTGTAATATTGCATCAAGTAAGCGTGAACAGGGAAATAATTTTGGTTTTTAAATGTGCTCTATACCAAGTGCATTTCAGATCTCCCCGTTCATGTACTCTGAGAAGAAAGCTGACTGCGGGCTCAGATTCTTGATGTGGGTTTTGCAACAGATAAATTACCAATTTGACTCAGAAAAGCCAAATAAGCCCACATTGTATTTTTGATGTTCTGATTCCACGGAGGGAATACTGTTTGGTGTCTCTGGATGTCAGTCAACACCTCAGTGCACAGGGTCCCCAGGCTTTCGTGGATGGAGCTACTTTTCGTTTCCTATGAGCTTAGATAACGGAAGGAATAAGGAGCCTGGAAGGAAAAGCATTGGTAGCAGCACTGCAGTGGGGAGACAAGGAAGTATCTACAGAATCCTTTTTTAGAGCAAAGGAAGTAGTCATAGTACCTTCTGAAATCCACCAAGGGAAGGAAGAAAGGAGTTGGGCAGGGCAGCCACCACGGACAGGAGAAGTTTGGGGATGCATCTCAACGTAGAGAACTTGGGCTTTATCCGGTACAGATATTGGCTCTGATTACGAAAGTGCCGGCTTTTTTCTTTTTTAAAAATATATTCCCTATACTGTACTTTTCATCCCCGTGTCTTATTTATTTTATAACTGGAAGTTTGCATCTCATAATCCCATTTACCTATTTCACCCACTCCCCTTCCCTCCTCCTCTGGCAACCACCAGTTTGTTCCCTGCATTTATGAGTCCATTTCTGTTTGTTTATCCATTTCTTATGTTTTTTAGTTTCCTCATATAAGTGAAATCATATAGTATTTGTCTTTCTGACTCATTTTTTATTTCTATGGTATTTTTCTGTCTGACTTATTTCAACCAGCATATACCCTCTAGGTCCATCCATGTGGTTGCAAATGGTAGGATTGCATTGTTTTTATGGCTTGGTAGTATTCCAGTGTGTGTGTGTGTGTGTGTGTGTGTGTGTGTGTGTGTGTGTGTGTGTGTGTGTATGGCACATCTTCTGTATCCATTCATCTTTTGATGGACACTTAAGTCGGTTCCATATCTTGGCTCCTATAAATAACGCTGCAATGAACAGAGGGGTGCATATATCTTTTCAAATTGGTGAGTTTTTTCTTCAGGTAAATACCCAGAAGTGGAATTACTGGGTCATACGGCAGTTCTATTTCTAATTTTTTGAGGAGCCTCCATACTGTTTTCCACAGTGGCTGTACCAATTTACATTCCCACCAACAATGCATGAGGGTTCCCTTTTCCCCATATCCTCTCCAACACTTATTACATCTTGTCTTTTTAATACTCGCCAATTCTGACTGGTGTGAGGTGCCACCTTACTGTGGCTTCCATTTGCATTTCCCTGATGATGAGTGACGTGGAGCATCTTTTCATGTGTCTTTTGGCCACCTATAATATGTCTTCTCAAATGTTCTCTTATAAAAGAAAATTAAACACTTTACATTTTTCTAAATTAATATAGTTTCAACTCATCTTTCCGAGTGTCTACAGTATGCCCAGGATATGCTAAGTATGTTACAACATTATTGTACTTCACTTCTTCTAATCTAATTCTCGTAACTCTGATGAAGTGCCTACTATTATTATTATTATTGCCATTTTATAGATAAAGAAAATGAGACGTGGTAAGCTCACTCAGCTAGGAGGTGCAAGAGCAGGACCCCAGGCCCTGCCCTTTGAGTTCCAGACCCAATGTTATCACCGCATCTGAATCCTGCCATTGTGCATTCATGATACCAAATTCCAAGTAACCAGTGGAGCTTTGAATAGGAGCAAATCTTCAAAAGGTGCCTTTGTACTGAGGTATAACTTTGTTCTAAGGAAATCCTTTCTAAATAAAGGAATTATCTGTTCAAATACGATGGGAATGTCACAGGATTCTCTGCCTCCAACTAAATCACGAAGTTTAGAACTAGGATCTCCACTAGTTTCTACCACATACTCCTTATTTAACAGATGATGAAATCGAAACCCAGGGAACAGGGTGAGTGGCCCAAGTTCACGCCAATGGTCAGTAATGAAGTAAAAAATAACATCTCCAGCTCCTAGTTCAGCACAATACTTGACACAAAAGTAAGCAGTAGTATGCTTTTGACGTTGAGACAGCTTCCACCCAATTTTCCTGAAGACGGTGACATATATGAAATGAGCACTACTGCGGTTACACCTATCTAGAATTTACAAATCATACATAAACGCAATTGCTCAAGTAGAAACTTTCAACAGTATTTTTCATTTTAAGGTTAAAAAGTATATAAACATCTAGTAAAAGTCTTTTTTTTTAATTTTATTTATTTATTTGACAGAGATAGAGACAGCCAGTGAGAGAGGGAACACAAGCAGGGGGAGTGGGAGAGGGAGAAGCAGGCTCACAGCGGAGGAGCCTGATGTGGGGCTCGATCCCATAACGCCGGGATCACGCCCTGAGTCGAAGGCAGACGCTTAACCGCTGTGCCACCCAGGCGCCCCAACTAGTAAAAGTCTTAACCAGAGGCTTTACCACAGTTAAAGTTTATGAAGCTGCCAAAAAATTACTTCGGTTAATGTTTCAATAGCTACAATTAGGGCATTCTCATGATGGAATAATTTCCAAACACGTACACATACCTACAAGTTATGTGAATGGTTACAGTCACTTTGGGACAAAAAAATAATTATGGCATGTCACATGACTCTTATAAAATTCATTTAAAATCAGTTCAACAAACTGGTATCAGTGATATTTTGATACTTTGCTCAGTATCATGGATCAGAAATATGAATGCTACTGCAAGGAAGAATTATGTTCATCTAAAATAACTATTGTGCTTGAAGGGAGCCAAACTAAGAGTCACAATAAAAACAGGATTAGAACCTGAAACTCTTGGAACATCAACAGATGTGGATGAGCTAAAAGGAAACACTAAGATACGTTCGCCGCCCTAGAAAGCCAGAAGGTACTTTGAACAATGATTCTTCTTCCCCTTCCAATGTCATTCTTCCAGCAGCGCCATCAATCCTAGCCTGTCAAAGTGAGTGTGAAAAAAGACAGTGAAGTGGCTGCAGGCCATGTTCTTACCTTAAAAACCATTCTGATGCTTTGTACCTAGTAACTGCTCAGTATTTATCGATTTATTGATTATTGGTTGTTCTGCTGCCAGAAAAGAAGACATCTATGCTAACAAGTCATCTACCCAGAAAATACAGTTCTCGGAAATGCAGTTCTTCCTGGGAGAGTGTCTGACTTACATGAGTCTTATGTGTTTTACAGATCATGGATGGCAAGATGACCAATGCTCAGATCGTTCTTCTCATTGACAATGCCAGGATGGCAGTGGATGACTTCGGCCTCAAGTAAGTTGCTTCTTCACCCTATTGTGGGGAGTTTTCATTCGCTGTTTTTGTTTTGCTTTGTTTTGTTTTGGGGGTTCCTCTTGTTTTTGTTTTGCTAAAGGAAAACTTATTTCACCCTTAGCCACATGTAATATCTTCATAAAATATAATTAAAAAGCATAATATGAACAAATACTTGACTGGACCCTACTTTAAACAAACTCGATTTAAAATACACCTTGTAGCATGGGGAAATTTGAATATGAACCAAGAATTAGATGGCATTAAAGAGTTGTTATTAGCTTGTTAGGTGTGATAATGTTACTATGCTTATGTAGAAAACTCTTTTTTATTTTTTTCTTATTTTAATTCCAGTATAGTTAACATACAGTGTCATACTCCTTTCAGGTATACGATAGAGTGACTCAGCACTTCCATACATCACCCAGTGCGCATCACCACAAGTGCGCTCCTTAGTCCCCATCACCTCTTTCCCCACCCCCACCCATCTCCCCTCAGGTAACCATCAGTTTGTTCTTCACAGTTAAGAGTACGCCCATCATTTAGACTCAATAGCTGTTAACATTTTACCTCATTCGGTTTTTTTTAAGATTTATTTTTTTATTTATTTATTTGAGAGAGAGGGGGCATGCAGCAGGGAAGTGCAGAGGAAGAGGGAAAGTGAGAAATCCAAGCAGACTCCGCACTGAGCACAGAGCCTGACCTGGGGCTCAATCTCACGACCCTAAGATCATGACCCAAGCCAAAACCAAGAGTCAGACGCTTAACCAACTGAGCCACCCAACTGCCCCCATTTTGCTTCATTCTGAACAAAAATTCTTGTTTTTAAACAATGTATTCCTAAGTATCTAGGGGTGAAATGTCATGCCTATAATTTAGTTTAAAATACAAAATAGAGTATAGATGAAGCAAAATGTTAACAGTTACTAAGTCTAAGCAACGGGTATATGACTCTATTATTTCATCCTCTCTAATTAAAACAACAACAACATTGAGTCACCATCAGAAAAACCTGCATGAAACAGACCTATGAGGGATGCATGCATTCATTTGCTCCTATTAAGCTTAAAAGTAAGAGAATCACCTCTAAACTAAGGTGAATCCTTACAAGGCCATGGCCTTCCAACAACAGATGTATTCTTCTCTTCCTTCCAACCAAAGGTATGAAAATGAACACTCCTTCAAGAAAGATCTGGAAATTGAAGTTGAAGGTCTCCGAAAGACCTTGGATGATCTGACCATTGTCACGACAGATCTGGAACAGGAGGTTGAGGGGATGAGGAAAGAGCTCATTCTCATGAAGAAGCGACATGAGCAGGTAGGACTCCCCAGGAGCTCCTGGCAACCAACACAGTTCTTAATCTGCACATTCAGATGATTCAATAGCCCAGAAAAAACCACCATCTGAATGCCAGTCCTAGCGTCCTTCAACCCAAGTAATTATAAGTAACCATATAAACATCTAATTTTTCCAGCTTCAAGGTTATCTATTCAGTGTCAAATCCAACAGCCAAAATACAATCACAAATTGGGGGACAGTAGAATTAAGAGAATTTGCCACTAACCAAGGTAAATAAAACTAGTGGCAAAAATGAAGAATCTTAATTTTTATAAGCATTGAACTGATTTTGAAAAAGTTACCATCTATCTAAAGTCCCTGAGACTCTGATGCAATAAGAGAAAAGCAATCCCTGTTTTAGGCAAAACAAAATTGCTTACGAACATCAAAGAGCCTCAATTCTGAACAGTTGGTTAGACAATGATTGTTAATTAAACTTTTCCTACAGTTTCTGATTTTCTTTTTTTTTTTTAAAAAAGATGTTATTTATTTGAGAGAGAGAGACAGAGATAGCGACAGAGATAGCAAGAGAGAGCATGAGCAGGAAGGAGGGGAGAAGTAGGCACCCCGCTGAGCAGGGAGCCAGACAGACGCAGGGCTCGACCCCAGGACCCTGGGATCATGACCTGAGCTGAAGGCAGATGCTTAATCGACTGAGCCACCCAGGTGCCCCTCTTGATTTTCATGATATCCTACCGGTGTCAGCCCTACAGAGTCATAATGCATTGACAAGATATTAAAAGTCTTTATACCTTTTGGCTTTGGGTTGCTGAACTCCTTCCCAAAAGCTTTAGCCTCTAACCTGAAATGTTCAACTGTTGAATTGTGCCATCACTTCACCCATGAACATGTGCTGAAGGGTACTTTACATGCTATGGAAGCATAATTCTTTGTGACACATTTTCAACCAGGGATTAAGTCAGTCATCACAGAGGCCATTTGATTACCTAACTAGTGCTATTTTTTATTCTATAGTTACAATAGAAAAAAAATACAATGTTTTGCCATCAACGAATAATAACTGAGAAACCAAACCACACCAGTAAAAGAATAACAACCACAAAAGCTGAATTTTTAAAAGATCTGTTAACTGCTGCCATTCAACACACCTCTGGCCTTCTGATTATCACAGCCAATTCATTTTCTTTCTCTGTTATTAAACAGGAAATGGAGGAACATCACGTACCAAATGACTTCAAGGTCAGTGTGAAGGTGGATTCCACTCCAGGAGAAGATCTGATTAAGGTCCTGGAGGATATGAGGCAGGAATATGAGTTTATAATAAAGAAGAAGCATCAAGACTTGGACGCTTGGTATAAAGAGCAGGTAAAGGAAAGGAGCTCAAACCTTCCAAAGGTTCCATTTCCATGTGGTGCCAATGCCAATGCCTCTGTCCTTTGCTTGGTCTCCTAGTCAGCCACCATGGCCCAGGAGGTGGCCAGCCCAGCAGCCGTGCAGAGCAGCCAAAGTGACATCCATGAGCTGAAGCGCACTTTCCAGGCCCTGGAGATCGACCTGCAGGCACAGCACAGCAGAGTGAGTCTGGGCTAGGATCCGGTACCACGTCCTCCACAAAGCCTCTCTTGACTTCTCTCCTGGGCTCCCCTCCCCAGCTCCCTTGGAGTCCCCACTTTACATCCAAAGTGTTCAGGATGAGAAAGATAATGAGCGCTATCATACATTGTGCACATTGTATGCCAGGGGAGTCATTAATGTTAACTGCCAACAATCCTCACATTAACCTTTCCAGGTAGGTCTTTGTGTTCTCATTTTGCAGATGAGGAAACCAACGCTCCAGACAGTTAAGTAAACTGGCCAAGGTCACACAGATAGCTAAGTGGCCGGTGGTGAAGCCACCTGGTGTTTGGGAGAGATGTGAGGGCCTAGAAGGCCCTCATACTATCTCTGCCAGTGCTCTCGCCACTCACAACCAGCCTGCCCCCTGAAACCCCAACACAAAGAAATTCTGGCGTCACCATGAATTGATGGCAAATCCAGGCCTGGCTGACGTCAAAGTACTGCTCTGTCCGCCATGTAGACGTCTTATCACCCAATAAACTCTACAGACTTATATCTAAGTCATTTCTATAATTTTCATGGTTTTTCGCAAAATGTTTTGTATGAGTGTCACAAACACTCAAAATTCATTAAACGAAATCTATCATTTGATTCCCTTTGTAGACTATCTGAATCTTCCAATCATTCATCAATATCATTTCCAAGTGCTACTCTGCCCTTGATCTTGAGGAGAAATAATTGGCTCATTCTGTTGGCAGGTACACATGGTAAATTACTGTTATGTTTTAGGAATAAGTGATGATGAACAGACATTTAAAATGTACACTGTCAAGGTGATAATAACGAGCACAGGAATAATTACAGTGTTTTATAGTTTTCAAAACATTTGGACATACGGTATTTCACAACAACCCTGTGAGGTCAGCAAGATGTTTACATTCATTTTCATGCATTCTACTATCTGACATTATTCTAAGTATTAAGGATTTTATAATAAGGGAGCTTACATTCTAGTGTGGATGACAGATCATCAAAATATACGATATGTGAGACGGAGAAAAGGGCTACCAGGAAATGAAGCACGGAGTGGGGAGGTCAGGCATGCTGGAGTGCAGAGCAGCCATTTTAAACAAGGTGGTCACGAGAGGCTTTGCTGTTAAGGTGTCGGTTGAGGAAAAACCTAGAAGTGGCAAAGAGGTGTATTACGCGGCTACAGAGAAGGGACTCCGGGCACAACAAATGGAAAAGCCATGAGGCACAGGTGTGTTGGATGGGTCAGAGGAACAGCGGGAAGCCAATGTGTCTGTGGTGAGCAAACAAAGAGAAGAAGAAAGATGAGAAGAAGAGGGAAGGGAAGGGGAGGCCCTTGGGGTAATGATGGGAGTCAGACTGCATAGCCTCGTCCCTTGGGGGGAGGTCCAGAGGAATTTGGAACAGCAGGTATGAACAACTCTTTGAGGAACTTTGCTGTAGGTGAGGGGGAACAAAGAAACCGAATGACAACTAAAGGTAGCTATGGATTCAAGAGAGAAAAACTTTAAAGTGGGAGAAATTATTCTATTTGAAAGCCAATGAGGAGAATCTGGTAGAGAGGAAAATATTAATGATGCAAGAAGACGGGCAGTTGATGAAATGACTGGAGCACAGACAACTCAAGGAGGGAAGCGAGAGCCTGGACACAGGTTCACGTATGTGGGTGGAAGTAACGGTGGGAGCTTGTGGGAATCCTCTCCAGATGGCTTTCATTTCCTCCGTAACACAGGAAGCAAGGCCATGGGCTGAGAGAAAGGAGAGGGAGCAGGGGGTCTGAGGACAGAGGAAAAGGAAGGCAGTAGCCCTCTGGGAGAACAGGGGAGCGATGATTGCAGGCCAGGCAACATTAAGTGGCCCCTGAAAGTTAGCAGCCATCACCAAGTGAGAGTATCCAGCACAGTTATGAGTTTCTCCTGGAGATTAAAATTATGTGCTCCAGAAAAGCAGGTAAAATCCAAACAGAACAGGGACTTGAACTCAGTTCTCTGTACCCTAGTGCAGAAAGTTCATTGTGCAGCTTTTAGAATTTCCTCAGTAATGACAATTTGTTTCCATTGTCATAATCAACAAGCATTGCTTGGGACTATGGTTGCCAGACACCAAATTAAAATATAGGTCATCCAGTTAAAATTGAATTCAGATACAAAACAAAGGGTTTTGTTTTGTTGTTTTGTTTTTTAGTATAACTATGTCCCATGCAATATTGAGGCAATTTTTAGGACATACTTATGCTAAAAAATTACTTGTTACTCATCTGAAATACAAATTTAACAAGGTGCTATTTTATCTGGCACCCCTACTTGAGACGCTTCTCTGAAGATACAAAGAGACAGTGGTCCAGTTACTGTTTCCCCCGGAGTTTTGCACCTAGCCATAGACACAACGCGAGCACAAGGAGGGAAGGAATACATCAGGGCAAGGCAGCGTGTACCCAATCCCAAACGAGTAGCATACACAGTAAACACTGCAAGAGTGTAACGAAGTTGCCAAGAGCTCCCGGACACAAAGAAGTGCCCAAAAAATGGGCTTCAAAAGTCCTGACTCTCGTCCACTCCTCGCTGCCCAACCCCCAAACCTCTGAGTCAGCCAGCTGCCCACCTTTGCACCCCAGCAGCCACCGAGACACCTCGCCGAGTGGTCGGTGTACTAACTACTCGACAAGCCCACTTTATTGAAGCAATCAAGCCATCAGTCAATTAATAGAAGAAACATCATTTCCTCTTTCAGAAATCCGCTTTGGAGAACATGTTATCAGAGACCCAGTCTCGGTACTCCTGCCAACTCCAGGACATGCAACGGGTCATCTCCCACTATGAGGACGAACTGCTGCAGCTACGCCACGACCTGGAGCGTCAGCACAACGAATACAAGGTCCTGCTGGGCATCAAGACCCACCTGGAGAAGGAAATCGCCACCTACCACCAGCTCCTGGAGGGAGAGAGTGAGGGGTAAGGCAAAGGCTGGCAGGGGAGGAGGACGAAAAGAGCATCAGGTATTTGTGCGTGCATTCCTATACCTCAGGGGAGTGTTAGCAATCATCGCTCCAGAGAAAGGTTTATGTCGAATTTCTTCTGGATATTTAGATCAGATGGTAGTCCATTAAGTAGCAAGCATGAATTAATCAGCTATTATTCCCAGGGCACTAACATTTGAGGTCAGTAGTTAATATATTAAAATCTCTAGAAACAACTAAGAAGTCTTGGCTATAGCATTTCCCACTGGGAATGCACACAATTTTGGCTCAAAAGAAAAAAAACCCACAACAACAGAAGGGAGTATTTCAGCCTGACAGCAAGAAAAGATTCCTAAGAAATTGAGAAATCTAGATTCTTCAATCTGGTATTTCTTTTTTTTTTTTTTTAAGATTTTATTTATTTATTTGACACAGAGAGAGACAGCCAACGAGAGAGGGAACACAAGCAGAGGGAATGGGAGAGGAAGAAGCAGGCTTATGCTTAAAGACTGAGCCACCCAGGTGCCCCCAATCTGGTATTTCTGACCAACTTGTCTGGGGGTTGGGGGTACATACTTGTCTCTCTGACCCAAGAGAAAGGGTTAGAAATTTTTTTTAAAAGATACATAAAAAGGGGCACCCGGTTGGCTCAGTCGGCAGAGCATGCGGCTCTTAATCTTGGGGTCATGGGTTCAAGCCCTACATTGGGTGTAGAGATTGCTTAAATAAATAAACTTTTAAAAATAAAATAAGTAAAAATGCATAAGTAAAAGACTATCAGACCAAACCCTGAACAGTCTGAAAAGCCCAGGGCTTCCAGGCTTCAAACCCAGATCCTGGAAAGGATCCCAGTGGAGGCAAAGCCTGCAGCCAGCTGAAATAATGGAGGTGGTTTGGTAGACTTCCCTTGACCCCAGGGTCAGTGGGAGGTGGTATGCACTTCCTTCTGGATCCAGGAAGGGTTTCCCATGAACTCATGACCTTGAGACTACAGAACTCAATTATCCTTATGAAGGAGCTATGAATTTACAAGCAGACAAAGGAAGTTAGTTCACCTTAAGGGGTTTTTATGATTGTTGCTAATACTGGAACGAGCTGTAACTCTTATCATTTTTATAGGACAATGGAGGAATCAAAGTCAAGTGTGAAAGGTAAAAGAAATTCTTTCATTGTTTGGATCTACTTTTTAAGAACGAATCAACATGTTTATTCATTCTATAGTACTCAGAATCCTCACGGTACTCCAAATATCCTGTGTTGGGTTTTTATTTCACTCCCAGACAGCCAGGAATTTTGAATTAACTTAAATTAGATGAAAAGGAAAAAGTGGGCTCTCAGTCTTGTCTTCAATAATATACACACAAGTTCTCTGCCAGCAGTAAAGTAGACAGCAATAATCACTCGTACTCCTAGATCTCTGTTAAGTCATGGAGTCTGTTTACTAAACTCCTAGGAGATTATAAGAAAACGATTTCACATAATTTCCCCAACTACATTCTGTTGAACATTAGTGTTCCATAAGACTTTAATTGTGATTTACGAAAGATGTGTCCCATGGCCAGAAATGGTTGAAATGCTAGGTACTGCTATCCTCTTCATGAACAGTCATGCACTTCAGTAAGTTAAAGATGGACCAGGCACTCTAGAGGAAGAAAAGGAATAGGAAAGAGAAAGAAACATCATAAGTTTTACTTTGCTTAACTCGGTGTCACCTAGTATCTTTGACCTGGGCACCCATTTTCTTTAACATCTCACGGAAGAGTTCTAAGAAACCACAGTCTGGGACGAGGGGCGCTTTTCTGATTAGTTTGTGGTAAAAGTGTTCTAAGGCATTAGAGGTTTAGAGAATCGGGGTTCCAGGCACCATCACGGGCAGCTGGTCTAACTGCCACGCCTCTGTGAGATATCAACAAATGGTCCTTCATCCCCTCCTTATGCATGTCCAGGAACAGGGAACCATTACTTGAAAGAGTAGCCCAATCTGTTGGAGAGATTTGATTTTTTTTTAAAGAGTTTTATTTATTTATTTGACAGAGACAGCCAGCGAGAGAGGGAACACAAGCAGGGAGAATGGAAGAGGAAGAAGCAGGCTCCCAGCGTAGGAGCCTGACGTGGGGCTCAATCCCAGAATGCCGGGATCACGCCCTGAGCCGAAGGCAGACACTTAATGACTGCGCCACCCAGGAGCCCCATGGAGAGATTTGATTTTAACAAAGTTCCCCTGTGTCTCTCTTAATGTTGAGTTTTCCCCCTGGTCTAGAATTAGTGTCCTGGTGTGTTGACAAAACAAATATTCAAATAAGTAATAACTTTGAAAACTGACCATGATAAACATCCCTGGCTTCTCACCCATCCTTCATGCTTTCTAGATCTTTAAATGAAGTGCCCAGAATAGCACTGAGTGCTCTGTTAGCTCACAGAATCTGTGGTACAAGTGCAACAAAGCCTGCATAAGCAGGAAGGCCTCCTCAAGGGCATGTTGCCAGAGCCTAGATCCACTAGGTCTTGGATGCAGGTCTTGGCCTCTAGAAGATGACACTATTCACACACGCTCATTTCCTGGAGGGTGAGGGGAAAAGCCTTCCTTGGTGACATCTCTTCACTCCAGCAGAGCCTGCCATATTGCTGAGTGATCATTTTGGAAGCGACAGAGAAGCTTCAAGTACTGAGAGCAGGGAACTAAAAATGAGTATTTCAGATGGTGGGAGAAGCATGGCAGTGACCTTTTCATTGCTTTTTCCCTCAGCTCCAAAGATCAAGGCCATCACACAGGAGAGTGTCAACGGAAGAATAATTCTTTCTCAAGTAAATGAGATCCAAAAGTGTGCATAAGGCCAATAAAAGTTTCTGCCTATTATAAGAACTACTTTTCTCCAATGGAAATCCTTGCCCAGACACAAATGGGTGAGTCCTAAGATGTATCCTTGGAGTTATCAAACTTATCAACTTATTTTTTTTCTCTGTAACAATCTCACCAGACATTCCATAATGATCTTAATACATTGCTGCAACTGTTTGAATCAAAGTATGCGTTCATGAGCTTATTAAAGCTCTACTTTCCTACTACAATCTTCAGATTGCCATCACTACTTATCTGTTTTGGAGCCAATAAAACTCTATACCAGCTGCATCATGTCTTTGTTTATGTCACATCATATTCATGTCACTTTTATATCAAGGTCTCATCCTAACAAGGGATTCTCAGGGCATTGTCCATGAAAGAAAGGGACCTTCATGCTTTGAACATACCTGCAGCAGCGAGACGCTGGGCAGAATTGTTACCTTGCAACGTAGGGACGAGATGTGGGTCATGAGGCTCTCCAGACCTCTGCCAACAGAGGAGGGGAGGCCTGCAAAGCTTCACTGAGAATGTGAGATGACCAAAAATTATTCTAGCTCATGAACATACCTACACACATAACTTTAAGGGCCTAAAAGAAAGTTAAAGCTAGAAAAGGGAATTGGGAAAAAAAAAAACCCAATCCTTATTACAAATATACACTAAGACCCTAAAAGGGGAAGTGACTTGTCCAAGATCCAAAATGCAAATATTAGGATCTGGGGCGCCTGGGTAGCACAGCAGTTAAGCGTCTGCCTTCGGCTCAGGGCGTGATCCCGGCATTCTGGGATCGAGTCCCACATCGGGNGCCTGGGTAGCACAGCAGTTAAGCGTCTGCCTTCGGCTCAGGGCGTGATCCCGGCGTTCTGGGATCGAGTCCCACATCGGGCTCCTCCGCTGGGAGCCTGCTTCTTCCTCTCCCACTCCCCTGCTGTGTTCCCTCTCTCGCTGGCTGTCTCTCTGTCACATAAAATAAATAAATAAAATCTTTAAAAATGTAAATATTAGGATCTGGGGTATTGTGTTGAGGTGGAGTAGGGGCTGAAGCACAGAGACTATGCAACTCTGTCCTCTCAAGAAGATTCCTTTTTCCCAAACTGTANATCTTTAAAAAATGCAAATATTAGGATCTGGAGTATTATGTTGAGTTGGAAGTAGGGGCTGAAGCACAGAGACTATGCAACTCTGTCCTCTCAAGAAGATTCCTTTTTCCCAAACTGTAGCAGAGGGAGCCACTGTTCCAAGGCTGGTACAGAGGAGCAGTGTTGGAGAAAAGGAAGATCGAAATCCACATATCTGCTAAGGTGTCATCAGAATGCGGTACATGGAATTATAGGATATTCGCAATTTAAGGGACCACAAGCACAGGCTAGTCAAACTCTCCCATTTTACAGACAAATAAACTGCAGCCCAGAACAATAAAGGCATTTACTCAAACACTCACTGGATTGTTGCTAGTCTAAATCCAGCTCTCTTGACTCCATTAACAGTTGTTAAACGAAGAGTGGTGTAATGTAGTTCCATTATCATCTAACATATTGGCAACGCTCCACGTGTTTTTTTGTCTCTATGTTTTAACACCTTCTTGGAAAGGATTTCTTTTGATATTTTCTGAACTGGGCATCTGTCAAAACCGAATTAGTCTTCCCTTTAAGGCAATTAATTGGTGTTTCTGATTCTTAATGCCCAAAGAATGGAAAACCAACTCCTAACAATCTGAAATAAGGCAAAAGGAACCCAGGATAATCACATCATTGCAAAAATGTGTTATTGGTGTAAATGAGATATACTAATTCTCTGGAGTAAAATTATAAATTTATCTGTACTATGTGATTACTTCAAAGAATCTCAAAAATAACCAATATACTAACAGTTTCAGTGAGGTTTTTTTGTGCAGTATTTGTCTGTGGAGACGTTTAATGTTTTGGGGGACAACAGAGGATCCATATTAGACTTTATTATTTCTCCTTTTCTATTTCATTTTACTACAAGAACTTCCTTACATTAATAGGGTACTAGAGTCTCAAGGCAGATCTAAAAATTAAATTTTTTCCATTTTAGCACAAATTTACTCTCTAATTTTAGACATTATTATCTCTTTCTTAAAACCTAAAAATTACGCATTTAATATATGTATTTTCTCAATGTGAAGTTTGAGCATTGCTAGTAAAATCTTTTGAAGTATATTCAAAAAAATATGATAAGCTGAAGGGAAAATTATACTATGCCCAGAAAATAATCACTAATCTTCCATTTGCCATCATAATTTATATATGATTTGGCAACAGGAAATCATAACATATAAATAATTTTTCAGTCAAGGGTCTAAAATATCCTTAAAGTGTTGTTAATTTTCACTGTATCAATTAAGGTGATCAATTCATCCCAGTTTGCCCAGGAAACCCCTCAGTTCCAGGCAAACTGGGGTGGTTGGTCACCCTATTAATAATTAATTGCTCTTGCCTTAGTCCATTTAAGTAGCTATAACTATACCACAGACTGGGGGCTTATAAACAACAGAAATTTATTTCTCACAGTTCTGAGGGCTGCAAAGTTCAAAATCAAGGCACTGGCATGGTTGTGTTCTGATGAAGGCCCTTGTCCTGGTGCATAGTTTGTGTCCTCGAATGGGAGAAGAGGCCAGGGAAATCTTGGGGTCTCTTTTGTAAGAAAACCCATTCACAAGGGCTCTACCCCCATGACCTAAGCACCTTCCAAATGCCTCACCTATCACCTGTGGGGGTTAGGAAGTTAATATATGAATTTTTTAAGCCATAGCATCTCTATTTCACTAAGTAGAAACAAGCAGAAAAAGTTAAAACATTTACCTGAATAAAGAGACAATTGTGGGGCACCTGGGTGGCTCAGCTGGTTGAGCTTCCAACTCTTGGTTTCAGCTCAGGTTATGATCTTAGGGTGGTAAGATCAAGCCCCATGTCAGGCTCCATGCTCAGCAGGGAATCTGCTGGAGATTCTCTCCCTCTTCTTCTCCCTCTACCACTCCCCTCCCCACTCTCTCCTTCTCTCTCTCTCAAATAAATAAATAGATCTTTAAAAAAAAAAAAAGACAATTGCATGTGAGGCAACATAGAATAACTTCTCCCCTGCATCTAAATCATCCCAAAAATATTTCAAAATACCCATTACAAATTGATTAGTGCCGCATGTTTAGGTGACTTACTAAGCACAGAAATTTTCATTTGTATTTGGTTTTGACCAACACACACCCAAACCACATAAAGGATTTGGTATTAAGTTATATTGTTTTCATTCCAGAAACACTTTGAGCAAATTGCACCTATTCCATTACCCAAGACCCAACTAAACAAATAGTTGGCTAACCCAGAGAGATATAAAATATTACTTTGGAAATTAATATTTATGGCAACATATTTTCCAAAGGTACCATAACATGGTTGAGTGGATAGACCCATCTAATATGTGTCCATCCAATCAAATACATGCCTTTACTAAATGTTTATTTTTCCATTAATGCTTTTATACACCTACCCTGTTAATGATGTGTGAAATCGGGAATTAAACCTATAAAAATTCATTATTGAGGAATGTAGCAATTGTATATTGGGGGAAGCGGTCATAAAATTGAGAAGAGGGCAAGGACCGTAGGAAAAAATGGTAAGAGAAAGAGATCCAAGAATGCTTTAGGGCAGAGGTTCTCAAACTTGACTGCATTTCAGGGTCTCCTGGAGAGATTTAAAAAATTCTAATGGCCAGGCCATTGTAGGTCAATTGAATCATGGTTTTTGAAGGTCGGGACCCAGTCATCAATACATCTGAAAGATCCCCAAGTAATTACAACATATAGACAATTTTGAGAACCTACCACTTCAGTCCGTTTCCCACATTACTAATTATTTAATACTCTCGTAAGAATGAATGACAGCTAATAGAAAAAGAAAAGCTTCCAAATGCTTGTGAAGATAGAGTTTCATTTTACCCGACTGGAAGGTCCTTCCCAGAAGGACAACTGAATAAAAACTTAACAGGTAAGACAAATACTAATATGAATTTCACAAAACTCTGCGAACTCACTTCTACCTGATCTTAGTAAAATCCCTTTCAGTTGCTTAGTCAAATATTTTCCCAGAGCGTTATGCTCCTGTAATGCGTTTCTATGATGAAAATTTGCCATGTTATTTCAGCTTCTTCATTTCCTTTACCTCTTATATTTTTTTTATAGCAAAACAAAATAGTAACATATGCAGGTAAGAGATTTACGGGGAAAACATCCCTAAGCGAAGTAAGTAAAAAATTTAATTTCAGGAACACCTAAGTAACTCCTTCCTTAAGGTAATATCAGATTGTTTTAGTATTTCCCAAATGCACACTTTACATTTCTCTAATAGTTAATCAGGCATCACACGGAGTCCAAAAAAAAAAAAAAGTAGCATTAGAAGAAAACAGGAATCAATTGATCAAACCTTCTTGTTAAAGAGATGAGGAAGCTAAAGTCTAGAAAGGTTAGCCCAGCTCTCCTGGGACTCAGATCTCATTCTTAGCTATATGTAGCATCTCTGACATACGGGAACATCAGAATTGAAGAATGCACCATAAAATTTTTAAAACTCATAGCAAATTAAAAATAATAATTCTAAATGTGTGAACAATTGAAAAACCAAAATAATTAAGGTATAAGCTTTTAAGCTGGAACCAATTTGTAAAAATGCCCATAATTGCCAGAGAAAAGTAAACCTGCAATAGGTACTAAAGGTTGGATTATTTTTTCTGTCCAGATGGTCTTAAATATAAATTATTTAATGACAGCTTTGTGTAGCATGGAGATTTTTTTTTAAAGTTCACATTGTGTCAATTAATAAAGCATACCATTTCTTTGGGATTAAAAATAACCTAATTCTAAAAATACATTTTATGGATATTAAGCAACACTGTGCCATAGTTACATATACACCTATGTAGCCTTTCACAATAGAAAATGGATACTAAGTAACAACATCATTTTCTGGCTATGTCGTAGGTACTGGTGGCCTCAGTGAACCCACACCACCAGGTCTCAGGCCTTTCTGTAGTCTTTCCCACATAGACTCTGGGCTTGACTGTGTGACTTGATTTGGTCAATGGAACATCAGCAAGCAAGACACAAGCAGACATTTAATAAATGCTTACACATTGGGGCTTATATCTTCTTAGAATTGCCCTCTGGGAAGCCAGCTGCCATATGAGAAGCTCACTTACCCTGAGACAGCCACGCTGTGAGGAAGTCTAAGCTAGCCTCACAGGGAGGCCACATGGAAAGCTGAGGAACCCAGCCAACAGCCATAACTGAAGTTCCAGACATATGACCCCGCTCCAGCCATTGCAGCTGGTTACCAGCCTTTCAAGCCAAAGAGGCTGAGGCCCCAGACATCATGGAGCAGAGAGAAGCCAGCCCCAATATTCTGAATCTGAAATTCTGACCCACAAAATTATGAACAAATAAAATGATTATTGTTTTAAGCCAGTAAGTTTGGGAGTAGTTTTTCATGTGACCATGGATAACAAAACAGAGTGTTTAAAATAAGAGTCTGTTATTTGTTCAGTGACAATAGTTGATTTAAGTCTAGTCCAAACCTTTCAACCGAGATTTTAGTCAGTGAAATGGATCTCTACGGAAGTCCCGGTCCAATAACTGCAGATGAAGCACCAAAACATCCAAGAGAAAAGTCAAGATCCTCACTCTTTGGAGAGAGCAGAGAGTAAAGCCAATGCCCATGTATGTATGTTTACAGCTCTCCTCTCTGCCTCTTCACAAATGGGGACCAAGCAGTGTAAGTCCAACCCAGAAAGGAGGGACATCCCCTGCACTTCATTCAAGCACACCGGGATGCCCACGTAAATTCTCCTTCTTCTTATCTTTGAGTTTTGATTCCTTCTCACTCTGTCTTTCAGTTCCTCATTCCAGGGGCATTAACAACGTCTCTATAAACAAGCTAACAGTAAGTATCACGCAGACCAAGAGCTTCACTGAAAAGTGACCTGTTTTCCATGTAGGCAAGCAATGCTCTCCTTCACCTAGAAACTGCAAGGCCTTCTACAGATTAAGGTGATCACGATTATCGGGTAGCTCTTAGTTATAATGTTTAAGTTTTTAAGTCACTAAGACCCTTAAATATCGTCTATTCATTCTAGGCCTGTCTCTTCACTAGGCTATACTCTTCTATCAATAAATACTTTCAAGATTTTTGGTGTTTATACATATATATCCTCTGAAGTGTTCTGTTGGTTATTTGTGTATCATAAAATGTTGGTTTCTCCGCCTTACTATATGACTGAGATCATTCCCATGTGGGTGAGTCATTCCCCATCTCATTTATTCTATCACAACATCTATACGTCACCTTCTTTCTGAAGAGGATTAGAGAGTTTCTAAAATATATTTGCAGTGAGGTCATGCAAAAAGGAAAAGATGACAGTGCCTCTGACATACTTCATGATCTAAACTAAACGGACTTATGAGTTTTACCGAAGAACTCTGAGTATATGTGTTTGTGTGTGTGTGTGTGTGTTATACCACGACATGGACTGTCCGATGCACCAAAACTTCTCTTTAAAATTTAAATTAGAAACCATCTAATAAAATTATGAGTCACTGCATAAAAACTATATGTCAATTTATACTAATTTTAAGTACACATACACAATGTAAACTCACACATGTGACATATGTACACACATATACTAGAAGAAACTTTAACAATAACAACTATTCTTGACAGACCTTTGCATTCACGATCTCATTTAACACTGTCACAACCCTGCAAGGTATTATTATCCTCATTCCAGGCTAAGAAAATTGGGGCTAAATGAATTAACTGACCTGTGGTCATATAGCTAGAAATGATGGAACCAGAATTTGTTTCCAATGTACTTGCTCTTTTTATTGTATCATGCAGTCAAAAAACAGTTGCTAAAGAGTTCTAGAAAACCTTAATGCAGGCAACATGTTTTGATGAACTCTTGCTGATGGTCTTTATCTAAGGTGAGAGTCCAGAATGTAGTGTGAAATCTGAATGTACACTGTGCTAGAATAATACAAAGGAGTCAGAAATACACACTCAGGACTAGAGAGGGACAAGCTTTTAGTCATAAAAGCCTTCCCATGACCCAAACCTCAAAGCATTCAATCCTCTGTGTACAGAGGTCAACACTAAGGAACGGCTTAGCAAGTTTCGAAACTAGAGGACCTCGCCCCTTAGTCTGTCCAGTTAGACCTTACACTCACTTCTATCAAAGTTATATCCCCCATACACTCAGAGAATAAGAAAAAGAAGGACAAAGAGAAGATGGTAATGATGGATGAGCCATAGTTACACAAAATATGCTCGAAAGTCATCAAATGGAAACATTTTATCCGGAGTGTCATCACAAAAACATATTGTGAAGATTCCCATTCATCATTTCCAACATTCTGGGAAGCAGTCGTTTGGGGTCAACATCTAATCCCAAAACTTATATGTATATCAGTGATTCTGAAATCTTAATATGTGTGTGTGTGTATTTTTTAATCTGATGATCTTGTTAAAATTGCACATTCTGGGTTTCTAGTAAGTCTGGGTTGGAGGTCCAAGATTCTGCATTACTAACAAGCTCCCAGATGATGCTGAATCTGTTGAAACAGGGGCCACACTTTAAGTAGCAAGATGAGTTCAATCCATTAGCCATTGATAAATCCCCTAGAATGAATGTCTTATCCACAAGCCAGTCTCAATAGATTTAGCATAGGTTGAACTGGATGAAAATACAGTAGGAAAGGTGGCATCATTAGAATCCAATCAGCACCATCTTGCTCAAGGCAAGTGAGGCTTGCAAGAGTACTCACTGATTAAGAAAATCCTTGAAGAAAGGGTTTCTTGGTTCTGGTCAAGAGTGGAAAACAGAATAAAGTCAGGGAACCAAGGAGACTGATCACTTTGTCCCAAATTATTCCTGGCCTCATTGCACGAGTACCTGACATGAAAAGTTCACCACTAGCCAGACCCATTGGAGAGGGTGAAAAACACCCATCAGAAGTTGTCTATCATGCTTCTAACACAGCACTAAAAAGTATGCCACTATTTACATAGGCATATTTACCTATAAAATTCTTCCTAGATTCTCTTCAAGGACCATTTTGTCACTCAGTGAACCAAACAATGGCTAAAGTTTTAAGAAAAACAACAATAACTCTGTGAAATTACGTCCTGTTCCACACAAACCAGCTTGACCTGGCTGTTTTCATTATTGTTATTAATTTTATCATTGTTTTCAAGAAATCCACATATGAGTTGGAATTAAGAACCAATCAGGAGGCATTTATTAAGCTTCCAGCACATGCCTGCTATGAAGCCAGTCACTATGAGGAAAACAAAATAAGGAAGTTCATGAAGTCAGAACTTCTGAGAAGGAAATTAAAATACACAAAACCATCCCTTCGCCCAACTGTAATGCCTGTCACCCATAATCATAGTAAGTAGTCATAATAATGACACCTTTGTTGGTGTTTTGATAAGGAAATTGATTGGAGCTGAGAGACAAAAGAAAGCATGTCCCTCCAGTAAAGCTCTTTCTACCCTCTTGAAATTTTCTCCCACACTCAACAAAAACTTCATAAAGTCACCCATGACCCTTCTGCCCATTTCCACCAAGTCAACTCCTATGACTGGGCCTCACACCCTTCTCGAATATCAACGCATTACCACATGGCCTTCCCCTCGTGAGGCCTAGCTTGTTTTTCCAGAGGGCGGCAGTCATTACCTGAATGGCAGGTTTGCGATGCAAGCCGCCTTAATGTAGGGCTTTGGAGACATCAGTCCTGGGTTGTCATTAGTGTCCTCTGAAAATAATAATCAGCTGGCAGACCAAAAAACGGCATTCCAAGAAAACTCATTAATTCAAGTGTTTGGGGAAGCCATGGAAAATCTAAATGTATTTATCTTTCAGTTATTCAAAGAAAGGTCTAACATACACACAGCAATAACAGTCACCTAAAAGTTTACGAACTACACTTGCTACAGCACTGAGAGTTGGGAGAGGTTACACGCCTACAGGCTGGCAGCTCTGAGGAGGGAGGTAGCCCCTTTCATCATTCCTGCACGGACAGCGGGCTGAGCCATGTTATGGGGACATGGGTAATTCCATTTCTCACTCTGTCCCCTCTTCTTCCCTCTACAATGTTAGGTGCTTAGAAAGTTCTGGAAGAAGCCTCTCTACAGGAGACAAGGCATCATCATCTGTCTTCCTCCTCTGCCCCTACATCTAATATGGATGCACCTGAGGCCACTAGCAAGAGAGGAGATGACAGTACTCAAGTCTTCTCTCTTCCCCCCCAGCCACACTGTTCCTGGGCCAGCCAGAGGTCAGAGTGACCAGGACTGGATTCTGTGTCAGACCATACTGGGGCTGCCTTCGAATAGCAGATGTCCACAGTCTGTGCCCTCCCTGATCACAGGAAGCAGAAGGTAGAAATAAGCCCCCAGTGACAAGTATAGTCCTGCTGACTATTTTTACAGCAGGCAAAGTGTTAAAACCACAGCGTCCAGACAGTTGCTGCAATGTCTTCAGGCAACTGGCAGAAGGAAGCCTGCACTTCTGGGCAAGCCAGACACCCATCCGGGGTCCAGACCCTGGGCAGGGTGGGTGGGAGGGAGCCACAGGACACCTGAAGTGGGGCAATGATGGAGGGTAGGGTCAGGAGCTGAGGTCAAGCCTTTGATACACAAATATGCTCTGCCAGTTTCTTCCGGGTCATCCTTAGAGTTCACTGCTCCCCACCTCACCCACCAGGAGCACGTAAGGGGGAGAATTCAGAGCCCACCCCCCTAATCCTCTAGAAATAAAACTTTCTAAGTGGCTCTTCTATGCTCAAAAGATCCAAAAGATATCTAGAAGGCCCTCCTGTGCTTGTGTGAGTCCCACAGCAGGGGGAGGATTGGAGGTCTCTCAGATATTCCCTTCCTGCCCTGCCCCCCAGCTTTGTGTTGGTGCCTCGAAGCAACCTCTGGCATTTATGCATTTCCATAAAATAGGCTTGATATAAAAGCCTCTCCTGCCCTTGGTGTCCTCTAGCTTCCCCTCTGCAGCGGCCCCAGATGAAGGTCTCTTTGCAGGGCGGGAGAGGGGTATGGAGCCTCCACTATCAGAAGCCAGGAGGGGAAGGGGGAGTTTAAGAGGAGGTGAAGAGGGACTGTAATCACAGGCAGCAATTGTGTTACCTCAGTTTCCCCCACCCCACGCAAACTTGAGAGAAACAGAATCATTCACAGAAAGAGTACAAAGGTGGGTTTGAGATCAGGCAGTAGAGACAAAAGTGCCAGCTCCTGCCCTTACAATGGTCCCTGCTCTGAGTGCCGCTCCCTCTGCAGACGACTTGTCAGAGTTTATCTCCATATTGGCATCTGTGTCCTCAAGGCATCCAAGTATCTTGTGTATCTTTCAACAGATCAAAAGGTAGAAAGAAAAATGTTCTTGGCTCAACTCCTAGAAAAACCTTAAACCAGATTTTCCTGGGATCTTTCAGGCTAGTTAGTGCCTGTTATTTTATACTGCAGCATTTTTCTTTTAAAAGATGGATTAAATGGCGTGACAAATGAAAAGATTAAAAGTTCACAAATCCAGCAGTGCTGGTTTCTAAACTGCTGCGTGATCTCCTTATAAGCCTCTGTGGATTTTTATCATCTTCTCGGTTCTTCGGGGCACTGCCTTGCTTACAGGGAAAACAGAAACTCTGAGCTTTCCAAGCAGAGGCAATAACGCTGGTCAGGAATGCTTTAAGGGGGACCAGGCATCAATTCTAAACAGGAGTGGCACCAGACAGCAGACATTCTCAGATTTGATTATTCTCTTGTTCCCGAAACTAATATTACAGTGTATGTTAACTAACTGGAATTTAAATTAAAAGCTTTTTAAAATCCTGATTATTCTCTTGTTCATTAGAAAAGAGCTTGCACTTATAAAGAATATAAAATAACAGATATATGGAAGATTAGCCAGTTTTTAAATCTCTGTAGATGCCTATAGGTTGGCCAAATTATAAATAAAGTTTCATCAGGACACAGCCACACCCACTTGCTTGCACACTGTCTATGGCTTCTTTGGGCTACGGCAGCAGAGCTGAATAGTTACAACTGAGTTTCTCTGGCCCACAAAGCTTAAAATATTTTACAGAAAGAAATCTGCCAACCTTGTCTATAGACATTAGACCAGGAGAAAATGAGTTGAAATTACAGCAGAAATAGGCCCAACTATAACAACATCTCTGCCAGGGAAAGGGGACAGACTATTATACCTTTCTGACAGTTGAGATTGCTTTTGACCTTTTGCACACTACTAAACATGAACACGGCTAAATAAAGAACACGTGAATAATTTAGGGCTGGTGTAATAACTTCAGAGATTGAAAAGTATCTGCTCTTCCCCCAGGTAATTCATGCTGAATGGCAAAAATAATATAAAGGATATATTTTGTTTTTTACTGTTAAAGTTGTAGTTCCCCCAATGTTTTTTCAGGATGACTGGTCAACTGTTGCTCACCAATGAACAATGCTGTTCTTTGCAATATGCCAATTTGCACAGAGTAGGAAGGATAGGAATGGTGACTCACAAGCTTAGGTTCCCCTGGCCCCACCTCCCAGGAGCCTCGGAAACGGTGGGGGAGGGAGGCTTTATTAGATAAGAAGGGCAAGAGCGCCCCCTGCTGACCAGAGAGGCAACTTAGGCCCGAACTCAATATTCTTTTTCCTCATCAGGGCTCTCAGGTTGGACAAGGATCAATATCCACATAGCCCCGTGAGGAAATATAGGGATACCAAACGTTCACAATTCATGCCCAAGGCAACTTTAAATCTCAGTAGTTTGCATAACATGTACGGTAGCAAAAAAAACAAGACAACCAAAACAGAATCACCAGATATTCACTTCTCTTCCTTAAGCTTCCCTCTCCACTAAATATAAAAATAAAAATATACAGCCTTCTACAACAGCTCATTGAACACAAATCCCTTTAACAACAAAGAATTTAACTCCTTACTTTAAACAAATACTGGTCAAGGGTTTTGTTCGAAATAGGCCAAACTATATGAAACTGCTGATATTCCACTTGTCTGACCCACAAAAATGGCAATTTCATATGATTCAGGCTGAATGTAATGAGTCCATCAAAAATTGACAAAGATACACAGGAGAGCCTGAGGGTGGGAAGTCGGGGGGCAGGCTTCCCTTCCTGACTGACAGACACAGTGGTTGGGGGCTGGGGACACAGGACATAAACCCTCTGGCCTCACAACTCTCCCCTGGGGCATCCTCGGAATTCCTCTGACCAGGAAAAAGAGAGGCTGGGATTTTAATGTATCTTTCTTGTCATTTAGGCAACTCTGCTCCCCATGATACATGAGCATTTTTTAAAAATTAGTCTTCTCTTTTTAACACAAGTGTCCTAATAAAAGAGCTTTAGGGAAGAGATTTTAAAATCGTGTTCTCGGCATTGCCTCACTCTCTTAGGCGCTACAGGAACAAGAATATGGGCCAGTCGGTGACGTGAAACCGCCACTGACCACGACTGTGGGACCAAGTGGTGACTGTGCCATGCAGACCGAGCACAAGCAGACAATGCAGACAGTGCCAAAGACCAAGTGTTAAAAGGGCAGGGGCTTTGGGGCGCCTGGGTGGCTCAGTCGTTAAGCGTTAAGCGTCTGCCTTCAGCTCAGGGCGTGATCCCGGCGTTCTAGGATCGAGCCCCGCATCAGGCATCTCCCTCTCCCACTCCCCCTGCTGTGTTCCCTCTCTCGCTGGCTGTCTCTCTGTCAAATGAATAAATAAAAATCTTTAAAAAGGGGGG
>NC_048230.1:25100712-25113012 GCF_002007445.2 Ailuropoda melanoleuca | reverse complement strand
CTCGATCCCACAACGCCGGGATCACGCCCTGAGCCGAAGGCAGACGCTTAACCGCTGTGCCACCCAGGCGCCCCTGAATCTGGCTTTCTTAACCACAGTGGCTGAGACAACAGCCATTCCTGCGGGCCCATTTTTCAGGGATCACTATTAGCTACAAAAACCGTAAGAGTTCTAGGAAGTCATCTGAGTTATCTGAAGTAAAATAACAGTGAAAGAAGAAGGGTTGGGGCACCTGGGTGGCACAGCGGTTAAGCATCTGCCTTCAACTCTGGGCGTGGTCCCGGGGTTGTGGAATCGAGCCCCACGTCAGGCTCCTCTGCTATGAGCCTGCTTCTTCCTCTCCCACTCCCCCTGCGTGTGTTCCCTCTCTCGCTGGCTCTGTTGAATAAATAAATTAAAAAATCTTTAAAAAAAAAAAAAGAAGAAGAAGAAGGGTAGAACAGCAACTCAGTCACACAATACTCTTAAAAGAACTTGGTAGGACCCTGAAGGCAAGTTCCAAGTAGACTTATTTGAAGGATCAAGTCAGGAGAAATATGAATGCCCCTACCCAGAACTAGTTCAATATTTTGATATATTCCTTTAAATGTCCGTGATGATTTAAAGCAATGGTCCCTGGGTTAAAAACACAAAGTATCATGGCTTCTGGTTTCTTAAATTTGAAATCATATGGCCAAATGCCATCCTCCAGGACAAAAACACTGAACACGGTAAAAGCCTGAATTATATCCTTAGCCTATGACATCAAGCCCTTTGGAGAGTCCAGTGTGCAGCTAATGATGAGAACCACTGAGTTAAAGGATTTCTCGAGTCTAATTATAGTTCAATATAAGTTTGGGAATTTTTAAGTACAAAATGAAAAAAGAAAATCCCACAGCTACACGATATATTCATTATAAGAGCAAAGCACAAAGCCAATCTTATCCAGCAGAGGGAGCAAGAGATAAATAAATATTTCTTTTAAAGTTGCAAGGTGGAGGGGGCCGCCAGGGTTGGATAAGCATCGATCTATCCCATGTTTCATTCCCCCTTCTGATTACCCCCCCTTTCTTTATCCCTTTCTTCCCCTACCGATCATCCTAGTTCTTATGTTCCATAGATGAGAGAAATCATATGATAATTGTCTTTCTCTGCTTGACTTATTTCACTTAGCATTATCTCCTCCAGTGCTGTCCATGTTGCAGCAAATGTTGAGAATTCGTTCTTTCTGATAGCTGAGTAATATTCCATTTTATATATGGACCGGTGATGGGTAGTAAGGAGGGCACGTATTGCATGGTGCACTGGATGTTATACGCAACTAATGAAGCATCGAACTTTACATCGGAATCCGGGGACGTCCTGTATAGTGACTAACATAATATAATAAAAAATCATTAAAAAAAAAAAGATAAGCATCGGACTCTTGATTTTGGCTCAGGTCATGATCTCAGGGTCTTGAGAGTGAGCCCATGAGCTCCGTGCTCAACAGGGAGTTTGTTTCTCTCCCTCTCCCTCAACCTCCCCCACCCCGGCTCATGTGCACACACACAAACTCTCTTTCACTCCCTTTCACGCTCTCTCTAAAATAAATAAATAAACCTTTGGGAAAAAAATAAAGTTGCAACGTGGAATTTAAGACTTTGGAGCCCAAATGACTCCTTTTATCTTCAATGATACTATTTCCTGGAAAGTAAAGAAACATGGTCACAGCAACACGGAGAGTAAAATCCTACATCTCTCGACTCCAGGTTCTGTGTTCTTTCCCACGACAAAGCTAACATGAAATGATTGTTTCATGTTCATTTACCTACAGAAATATGCAATCAGAATTCCTTTACCGAATAAGGAACATAGTAAAACACGTTTTAATTGGTCCATAAAAACAGGAAGGAGTTTAAAGACAAAGAAGTGTCTTCCTCTTTAAAACAGATAAATGGAAGCCCTCATACTAATTCATTCATTCATTAACTATCAACTGTGCACATACTGTGTTAGACTTTGTATCCAGACCTCACCTAAGATATCTACACAGCCCTGTGTGAAGCTGGGGATATTTCAGCCCCTTCGTCAGACAGCCTATTTTGTGGGATACAGTGCTGGGTATTATTGTGCCATGTCCTTATGTGGCTGTCAGTGTCACATTTGTGGCTGTAGGGGTACACTTGTACATTTGTACTCACGGTGAGGAAGATGGACAGAGTACTTCCGGAGAAGCATGCCAGACCCCTGCACTTTATACGCTTAGCCATTCAAAGCACGTTTGGTGGCCAAGATCCATTCTTCAAACTTGAAGGATCAGAAATTGTATTTTATCAGTCCACTCAAGGCTGATAAGGAGCTAAGGGAATGGAATCATATAAACCGCATTAACAAGAGAACCCCTATTCATTTACAGTGAAAGTGGTGCTGGTGTTTGACCACTATCCAGTGCATCTTGTCTCTTGATCAATGTGCCTACAAACTAGATGTCAGAAAATTGCCTGGCGATCATGGAATAAAGGCAAAGGCTGTGAATAAGCTTGAAAGGATTTTTCGAAGGAAAGTGAAAGCTGCTGCTTCAGTACCATGTAACAGTCTGTTGTGATGAGAATACCATGTCTGCCAGATGGGGCCTGCCGCACAATATTCCGCTGTCTGTGCCAGACCCCGCCTATGTGCCACTTTCTCCAGGTGCTCCCATGTCCGTCCACCTGCAAGCCCCGGGCTAGCCTCTCTGCCTAGGCTGTGACTCCTCGAGGGGAAAACACGCTTACTCATATTTGCACCTGGACGACACGAGGCTCCCAGAATTCCTAATGATCAGATGGGTGGAAGGAAAGCCAAATGGATGTGTGAATGAAAGGCAACTCAAGTTACCCAGACTCCGCCTCTATTACCAGAATCCTAAGCTTCTGACCCTACTTGGGAGGTGTTTGGGGTCTCACTCTGAATCATTACCAGTTTGTTCTGTGGCTTTGTTTTAAGTTCTTTGCATTCAAATCTGTGTGTGTGTGTTACCACTGATACTACTTTCCCTCAAATGATTGTAAAGAAAAAGTGGTGTATTATTTATTCCGGTCATTTAAAATCAGTATTTATAAAGTGAGGTCAATAGGTCTCTTTTTAAAGATAATATGGGATTACTCCACGGGCAAAGTTCACTGGCTGCCCGTGTTACACAGAGGAAAAGCCAGAGTCCTTGCAGGACAAGGCTGTCTGCACACCATAGCCGTTTACCTCTGGCCTCCTTTCCCCTGGTCTCGGCCCTTCCATCCCTCTGCACCAGCGTGGGTTGTGAGGGGCCAGTGCTCCAGCCACACTGGAAGGTTCCTGCCCCAGATTTCTACACAGCTCTTGTGGACATTGCTGCTATAAACATTGGGGTGCAGATGCCCTTTGGATCACTACATTTGTATCTTTGGGGTAGATACCCAGTAGTGCAATTGCTGGGGCGTAGAGTAGCTCTACTTTTAACTTTTGAGGAACCTCCATTCCAGAGTGGCTGCACCAGTTTACATTCCCACCAGCAGTGTAGGAGGGTTCCCCTTTTCTGAATCCTTGCCAACATCTGTTGTTTCCTGAGTTGTTAACTTCAAGCCATTCTAACTGGTATGAGATTTCCCTGAGGCTGAATGATGTTGAGCATTTTTTTCATGTGTCTGTTGGCCATTTGGATGTATTCTTTGGAGAAATATCTGTTTATGTCTTCTGCCCATTTCTTGACTAGCTTATTTGTTTTTTGGGTGTTAAGTTTGATAAGTTCTTTATAGATTCTGGATACTAGCCCTTTATCTGATAAGTCATTTGCAAATATCTTCTCCCATTCCACAGGTTGCCTTTTAGTTTTGTTGACTGTTTACTTTGCTGTGCAAAAACATTTTATCTTGATGAAGTCCCAGTAGTTCATTTTTGTTTTGTTTTCCCAGCCTTTGGAGACGTGTCTAGCAAGAAGTTGCTGTGGCCAAGGTCAAACAGGTTGCTGCCTGTTTTCTCCTCTAGGATTTTGATAGATTCCTATCTCACATTTAGGTCTTCCATCCATTTTTAGTTTATTTTTGTATATGGTGTAAGGAAATGGTTCGGCTTCATTCTTCCGCATGTGGCTGTCCAATTTTCCCAACACCACTTGTTAAAGAGACTATCTTTCTTCCATTGGCTACTCTTTCCTGCTTTGTCAAAGATCAGTTGACCATAGAGTTGAGAGTCCGTTTCTGGGTTCTGTATTCTGTTCCATTGATCTATGTGTCTGTTTTTGTGCCAGTACCATACTGGCTTAATCATTATAGCTTTGTTAATACAGCTTGAAGTCCAGAATCGTGATGCCTCCAGCTTTGGTTTTCTCTTTCAACATTACTTTGGCTATTCGGGGTCTTTTCTGGTTCCATACTAATATTAGGATTGTTTGTTTCAGCTCTGTGAAATGCTGATGGTATTTTGATAGGGATTGCACTGAATGTGTAGATTGCTTTGGGTAGCATAGACATTTTTATAATATTTGTTCTTCCAATCCATGAGCATGGAATGTTTTCCCATTTCTTTGTGTCTTCCTCAATTCTTTTCATAAGTGTTCTACAGTTTTCGGAGTCCATCTTTTACCTCTTTGGTTAGGTTTATTCCTAGGTATCTTATGGTTTTGGGTACAACTGCAAATGGGATCAATTCCTTGATTTCTCTTTCTTCTGCTTCATTGTTAGTGTATATAAATGCAACTGACTTCTGTGCGTTGACCTTATATCTTGCAACTTTGCTGAAATCCTGTTATCAGTTCTAGCAATTTTTGGTGGAGTCTTTTGGGTTTTCTAATAGAGTACTATGTCATCTGCAAAGAGTGGAAGTTTGACTTCTTTACCAACTTGGATGCCTTTTATTTCTTTTTGTTGTCTGATTGCTGAGGCTAGGACTTCTAGTACTATGTTGAACTACGTGGTAGGAGTGGACATCCCTGTCTTGTTCCTAACCTTAGGGAAAAAGCTCTCAGTTCTTCCCCATTGAGGATAATATTCACTGTGGGTCTTCCATATCCAGCTCCCAGGCAAGGCCAATGTTGCAGATCCATGGACCAAACTCTGAGTTTAAGGCATCACAAATTATACCAAGTGGATTAATATTAAAAATTGAATGGCTTTCTTAGGTCTCAAAGCTTTGAGTTGGCTCAAAGCATTTGATTTTGGGTCTGAGCACTAAAAGTACCAATATGCTTGTACACTTAATTTATTATTACATTTTATTATTAAAATTCTGACAAAACAGAAGCAAGTCAACCTTTTAACTTTCACCCATATACAACAAATTTCAACACGGATGGACCCAGCTGACTCACTGGCATTGCCCAGATGGACCTGAGCTCTGTACAAACAGTGGATGAATAATAGTAAACTTGGTGGAGATGGCTGGGAGGGTGGGGCTATTTGCACATGTTGATTTAGGAACTTATTCTTTGTTCCATGGTGAATGGTGTTTTGTTATATAGTCACAGCATTTAGCCTTCATTGACATCCAGTTTTAAAACACCATTATGTCATACATTATTGAGTCTAGTTCCCCCCAAGGCCTGGGTTATCTCTTTTTTTATTTCTTGGGCTACAAAGAGACTGTGGTGATGGGGAAGTGAAAGAGAGCATGAGCTCCTCCCAAACCCTACTTACTCTCTTACAGCTGCATATGGGTGAATATTAAGAACACACTTAGGGGAGAACAAGACAAGGTACATAATGTGCAGGGCCTGGTGCAAAATGAAAATTCAGAACCTCTTGTTCAAAATTATTAAGAATTTCCACACTGCAACAGCAGAGCATTAAAACAAGGGCCAGACAGGGGTACCTGAGTGACTCAGTCAGTTAAGCATCTACCTTCAGCTCAGGTCATGATCTCAGGGTCCTGGGATCGAGCCCCACTTCAGCCTTCATGCTTGGCAGGGAGTCTGCTTTTCCCTCTCTCTCTCTCCCTCCGTGTCTCCTCCCCCACCATCACTCATGCGCACTCTTATGTGCACACGTGCTCTCTCTGTCTCAAATGAATTAATTTAATTTAATTTAAAAAAAAACCAAGCACCAGACCCTTCATATGCCCATGAAGTCAACGTGGCAGAAGGACTCTGACATAATGAAAAGTCCATGAATTAGGAAACTAACCAGACCCTCTCAATCCCTCCTCTCTTCTTTCTCCCTCTCAGAACATTTTATATGTCCGAAAAGAATAGCTATGATGATAATGGTAGTGTCATCATTGAATAAAAAGTTGACCCTGTCTTATCTTTAGCCCTACCCTTCATTTTCCACTAAAATATCTTAACCTTCTGACTTAGAAAAACCTAATGAGATGCCACTGATTCCAACAAGGGCTAAAATGAACCCTACCTTTGGACTGGTTCTGATAAGATAGTTTACCTAATCTCTGATAAGGAAATGTACAGCACGGATATGATTAGAGGTGAGGGAGGGTATGATCTCAAATAATCAGCTTTTCAAGTCATCAGGCAGCACATCTCAAGCGTCAGTGATTCACCAAGGATCTCGTTAAAACGTAGATCCTGATTCAGGAGGTCAGTATGGGACCCAGGGCACACCTATACTGTGAGACTGAGTCGCTGAGCTCTAGAGCTGTCAGTAAGGCAGCCATTAACCTCATGGACCTACTAGGGCTTGTCTAAATGAAGATATTATGCCATGAATTTAAGTGGATTGATACCACATCTCAAAGACAGTTCAGAAAGGGGGTGCCTGGGTGTCTCAGTCGGTTAAGCATCTGCCTTTGGCTCAGGTCATGATCCGCGGGTCCTGGGATCAAGCCCCACATCAGGCCCCCTGTTCAATGGGGAGTCTATTTCTACCTCTACCTCTCCCTACCCGCCCCCCACCAGCTTGTGCTCTCTCTAAGTAAATAAATAAAATCTTTAAAAAAAAAAAAGACAGTTCCAAAAAAAAGTAAAGTCTCATTATTAATTTTATAGATTATATGTTTTGGATATATTGACTTAAACAAAATATATTATTAAAATTAATCTCACCTTTTTTCTTTTTTTACCTTTTTAAATGTGGCCCTAGAAAATTTTAACTTAGATATGTGGTTGCTGTTGAATAGCACTGTTCTAGGAGTGCCACTAGCCCTTCCCTTATCCATCCTCTCCATTTGATTGTAAACTCCCTGGGGTGGGAACATGAGACCAGCCCTGGACATCATCATCCAAGGAGGGAACACCCTGATAGCTGAGTTTATCCCTCAACTTCTCACCACGCTAACTTTGCTTCTCTGGTTCCCTCGACCCCATCACATGCACACACACACACACACACACACACACACACACACACACACACCAGAGTGGAGCAGACTTGAGGACAGGACCTTGTCTTATGCATCTTTCTATCCTCAGTGCCCAGCACATGAATATCCAATGTGTTGATGCCCTATGTAAATCATTCATAGCTCTTCCCACTTATAATACTTCTGGGTCACTGTACATATTTCAAAGTTATCACGTGCTTTTCTCAATTACACTTTCATCCAGCAGGTTGTCCTTCAGTGTACCTAATACTAGCCACACGGGTTCAATCAGTATCAGTGACACAATGCTACTAGCCTAGTGCACACTGAGTAGTAAATGGTAGTGACCATTTCCTTGTTTCCATCACCAAGCTTACAATCCTTGCACTTCTACTAGGCTCCCTGCTGCTACTAGTAGCTACAACTCACTGAGTGCTTGCTATATGTCAGGTGTTGTGCTAAGCATTTCAAACACATCACTTCATTTAATTCTCACAACAACGCCATGCTAGGTGTCATTAACCAGCCTCCACTTTACATAAGAGGAATGTGAAGCTCAGAGAGGTTAAGAACCTTACCCATGGTCACACAGTAAGTAAGTGGCAGAGAGGGGATTCAAATCTAGATCTCTGAAATCCGTGCTTTCAGCCATTGGAATCTATAACACTAGCAGCAGTTTCTGGATCGGGGGCAGTAAAAAGGCAAAAGTGATGTTGGATGGTTTTGAATAGTGCTTTTCAACATCCACGCCAAGATGAAGATATTCTTTAATTCTTTTTTTTAAGACTTCATTTATTTGAGAGACAGAGAGAGAACGAGCATGAGCAGGGGAGGGGCAGAGGAAGAGAGAGAGGCAGACTCCCCGCTGAACAGGGAGCCCGATGCGGGGCTCAATCCCAGGATCCTAGGATCATGACCTGAGCAGAAGTCAGACACTTAACCAACTGAGTCTCCCAGGGGCCCCTTCTTTAATTCTTTCACTGAGTCTATTTTTTAATGTATATGCTTCTCAATAGAAAGTTGTCATCAAACTTTTATTTCTCCAAATCAGGGAATATGTAAATCTGACATTTCCTTTATAGCAGAATGTTGTGAGCACAAGTGTATACACATTTATGAATTTTGTATGAAGTGCATGTATACACATATGCTGAGTTTCAAGTTCTAATACAGGGCACAGCAGAGCAACACTGGGCAAATAGGCTTATAAGGAAAAAGATGGAAGAATAACTCAAAATTTATTATAATGAATTATTTTATGATGAAGGCACAAGTTCTGGGATGATCTTTGAAAGATGGATTTAAAATTTTTGAGTCTATTTCAGGTTTGCAGCCATTTTTTTTTCTGACTTTATTCTTTCCTCATCGAGAGAGTTGGTTCATCCCAAAAGGTAGATTTTATTAGGGTAATTTTACCTTGGAGATTATCACCTGTGTATGTAAATATCTTAGTATAACTTTAACGACTTATTCATTTATTTGAGAGAGAGAGAGAGCATGGGGAAAGAGGGAGAGGGAGAGAGAGTCTCACAAACCTGAGATCGTGACCTGAGCTGAAACCAAGAGTTGGACACTTAACCGACTGAACCACCCAGGCGCCCCTCTTAGTACAATTTTATAACCCCGAAGCTATGAAATAATAAGTAAACTACTTGCTGAACCCATTTTGACAGAACTTTAAAAAGGACAAAGTCCTTAAAGATTTCTTATAGCTCTACCAAAAGATTTCATTCAAGTGTCCACATTAAGAACGTGGGATGAAATTTCTGGAACACTACAACGCAAAACGATGGAGACAAAATGCAATCATTGTGACAAAGTGGATTAAGGATAGTGGCTTTAACACGAGAGCATGGCAAGCCAGAATAATTGGTTTCCATTTTAATCTCTGACTAATTGATCATTGCCTCCAGGGCCAATTTTGCTGTCCGGTATTTCCATGCTAACAATGCGAAGGCCCTAACGTTGGTACAAATTTGGGGTGCTGGGGCAGAGAATGGATTAGACATTAAAAACCTGACCTCTGGCTGAATGTCATACTTATGATGTTCAATAAACATAACTGGTGACTGAACACATACCACAGTAAATACTGTGCTTTTAAAAAACCACCAGGTAAATCTTTAATAAAGCCTCCAATGACTTAGGAACAAAATGAGTCCTGCAGTAGGGAACAAAATGAATTATTGCTAGAGATCAAATTGCCCAGAAACCTCATGTGTCAACATTAATGTCAGTTCCTCTGAACCAATATATTGCTCCTTAATTACTCCAGGCTTCCAAAACCCGTAGTCCTCCTGACAGCTCATTTCACAGAGACGCATTTATTTTGAAAGAGTGTGTGTAGCTACCAGCCTGTCTACTCTATCAACATAAGACTCGGCCATAAAATCCTGTTATATTTTGCCCTGGGCAGCAATTATTAAGTATCCCTCAATGTATGTGTCAAACACATAAGAAATCGCTCCAGGTTTTTTGTTGCTTAAAAAAGTAGAAAACACCAAACAAGGAGGCCTTTGTGGAACATGAGGCATCAAAAATATTAGTAGCGTTGTGAGAGCTGAATAGTAGCAACTCATTCTTGGGAAAAAAATAGGAATAAACCAGGTCTCCACTGACACCTAGGAAGTCCCCAGAAAGGTATAAAGCCCCTGGTTAGAAGGCTAGGGACACAGCACAGGAAAAAAACGCAAAACTGTAAAAGGGCTCTACTGTGTGCACTGGGTATTGTTGCTAGTGAAATCTTGTGGCGATGATGGTGGTTCTCTGCCTTCACTTTTCTAAATCAGGTTAAATGGGGCTCTTCGCAGTGGGGTTGTTTCCTCCTGACCCTCTGACGCCCCAGCAGGATTACCTAAGGATTGATTACCTTATCATATGCTAGCATCCCAACTCGACAATTAATATATAACCTGGACCCCAGAGCCTGAAGGCTGACTTAACTCATCCAATTCTTTATCTTCAGGGCCCCTCGGGTCTCCATGTTCTACTCTCCCATCCCACACTTGTTCATCTTTCTTATCCACCCACATTAAAATTAAAATTAAAGTTAAAATTAAGGGGCACCTCGGTGGCTCAATCAGTCAGGCGGCTGACTCTTGATTTCGGCTCAGGTCATGATCGGGGTCCTAGAATTGAGCCCTGCGTCTGGTTCCCCAGTCAGTGGGGAGTCTGCCTGATGATTCCCTCTCCCTCTCCTTCTGCCCCTCCCCCCTCTAAAAATAAATAAATCTTTTTTTAAGATTTATTTATTCATCTATTTGAGACAGAGTGAGAGAGACCACGAGGAGAAGCAGGCTCTCTGCTGAGCAGGGAGACCAATGTGGGGAATCAATCTGGGAATCCAGGATCATGACCCGAGCCAAAGGCAGACACTTAACTGGCTGAGCTACCCAGGCACCCCTAAATAAATAAATCTTTAAAAAAATTTAAAGTTAAAATTAAAATCCATGTCAGTATTTCCTCTGCTAGAGGCATTTTTTGAGAGCAATGTCTGACTAATTGATCATTGCTTCTAGGGCCAATTCTGCTATATGGTATTTCTGTTTTGACAATGCTAAGACCCTATGTCTGTGGGGTCTGGGGGGGAAAGGATCTGAATTAGAGATTAAAAACCTGACTTCTACTCAAATGCCATATTTATTACATTCAATAAACATAACTGGAGACTGAATACAGCATTCATTTATTCAACAAAGAATAAATGATTTGATTAATTTCTTTTTCTATTTTTAAAAGCCAATTTTCATGCTTTGCCAACTGCCTAGTTCACAAAATGTTGATCTTTATAGACATTTTCCTAAAACCTGTTTACAACCCCTTCCAAAATTGGATGTGGAAAAAGCTCACTCTTTCTGTCTGCCTCTCTTGCTCTCTCTTTATCTCTCGCTTTATTTCTCTCTCACACACTCATTTCAAGTTCTACCCTATTCCTTACAACATATTTTCGATGTAAGCATCTAGAGCTTCTCTTTTAATCAACAATCTGCTTTCTATAGTTTTTTTTTAACTTAAATGTGTACATATTAAAAAGTAATGACATACCCAACCAAGCTAAAATGTGAACGCATATGCTGTTTGTGTTCCAAAAGACTAATTAATAATACATCTCCCATCTGGTTTGATGGATCTATATACACTGTGCCTTGTTTGAGGAATATTCTGGGGCCAGCGATCACTGCCACATCGTAGAACATCTACTTTAACCTTGTGCTATTAGGAGCAAATGAAGGAAGATATTGAAAGAGCAGGTCTTTAGCCCCGGGGTGGAAACTAGAACATATGGGGCATATAACTTATATTATTGGCCTCTTAAGCAATAATTCAATCGGTGAGAGTTTTGTTTATTTATCAGGGTGTTGTTCGCAAGGCAGCTTTCCTGGGCCAGGGAAATTTACTGAAAACCAATTTAGAGAGCAAACATTACGTTGATTAAGTTGACCAACTTTCTATATTTGCATTGTTGCTATAGGCAACAGATGCCCCAACAATTAATCTATGAACACCCCAGCTTTTTTGTTTATAAAATAAGAAACATGAGCTACACAATTTTCAAGGTCTCTTCCAGACATGAGAGCCTACAGTTCTTTGTATTTAAAAATGTGGGGCACCTGGGCGGCTCAGCCGTTAAGCGTCTGCCTTCTGCTCAGGTCATGATCCCAGGGTCCTGGGATTGAGGCCCGCATCGGGCTCCCTGCTCAGCAGGAAGTCTGCTTCTCCCTCTCCCACTTCCCCTGCTTGTGTTCCCTCTCTCGCTGTCTCTCTGTCAAATAAATAAATAAAATATTTTAAAAAATAAAAATAATAAAAATAATAAATTAAAAAAATTAAAATGAGCACCATGAAATAAATAAATAAATAAGCACTATGAAAAATAACAGTAATTGCCACTTGCTTACTTGTTTTCAAAAATACTAAGTTTGGGGCCCCTGGGTGGCTCAGTCGTTAAGCGTCTGCCTTCGGCTCAGGGAGTAATCCCGGAGTCCTGGGATCGAGCCCCGCATTGGGCTCCCTGCTCCGCTGGGAGACTGCTTCTTCCTCTCCCACTCCCCCTGCTTGTGTTCCCTCTCTCACTGG
>NC_048230.1:25027889-25100702 GCF_002007445.2 Ailuropoda melanoleuca | reverse complement strand
CACTGGCTATCTCTCTCTCTGTCAAATAAATAAATAAAATCTTTAAAAAAAAATACTAAGTTTGGGTTGTTCAAATAACATGAAAGGACATCATAAAATTGAACCACTGATCACTTCTTCCCATAAAATAAAGTCCAAAAGGTTCAATGCTAATTGATTGTTACCACTTAGTTGCTAAGTCTAGGTCAGACTTGGATCCTTCACAAACTGTACTTAAGCACCGTAACTACTACATTTTTAACTTATCGCAATGAATGGAACGTTCAGTTGTGTGACAGTGCAGCAGAGTAGTCTAGAGAACGGAAGGAAAAACCTTAGGGCAGCAAGGAGGCCCATCACCTGTGGTCTCTGTGCAGAGGTTTGACTCTGGAGTTCCGAAAAGACCAAGTGAACTAGAGTTGTGGTGGTAATTTGTGTATGAGGGATAATGTGAGAATCAACAAAGTGGAGGAAATCTTTCCTACTGCTTCATTATATGGCATCAGCCCAGTTCTTTCCAGAGCGGAGCATTCAACAGTCATCTTCATAGAGGTCTTCCCCATGAACATCTGATAGTGCAGACACCACAAACTTGGCATGTCTGCAAATGAACACGTCATGTATTTCTTTGCGACAACCCCTCCCCAGACCCTCTCCCAGCCCTGTCCCAGCGCCCCCCTCAGTAAAGGGCACCATTATCATGGCCCAGTCACCCAAGTCAGAATCCTGAGAGTCATCCTAATCTCCTACTCCACACATCCACACCCATTCATTCAACAACGGAATCAGGACCAGAGTGTATGCATGCGTACCCCAGAGAGACATGCACAGGAGAGATGAAAAGGATGACCAACTGTCCTGGTTCGCCTGGAACTGTCCTGATTTTAACATTCGAAGTCTCATATCTCAGAAAACCTCTCAGTCTCGGGCAAACCAAGAGAGCTGGGCACCCTGGAAAGGAAGGAGTTTGGGAACACAAAGATGTCTTCCTGGAAGGAATGACACCCATGCAAAGGCACGGAGTGGAGGAGTATCCGTGGCTTGTGTTACCAAAGGGTAGAGCTGGGGAGAGAAGGGGACTCTGGAAAGGTAGGCAGGGGGTAGATCTTAGAGAGCTATGTATTAGACTGACCACATAAGTGCCAGGAATTTTTCAGAGAAGTGAAACAATCAGGTTTGCATTTGTAGATAGGCGTCTGAGATGGACCTCTACATTTATGAACCATTGATGGCCAGAAGCAGGAGCTAAGAGGTTATTTTTAAGATGACAATAAGTTCTTAAGTGCGATTCTAAGGACAGAAACTGGAATTTGCCTAGAGGAAAAATCATTCTGTTTTTGGAGGAATTTAGTTGGGCTTTCTCTTACTTAGTCAAGCTAATATAAAATAAGTACCCACTTGCTGTCCTTGGTATAATACCAGACTTTGGTGAAATAATCCAGACACGGGGCCGATTGCCGAAAGAGGGTCATTCGGCCTATGGCTTCCCATTCAGAGACTTTGGAGGTTAAATTCCAATGTGGTGATATCTGGTTTCAGTGATCACTTCCAGGGTTGAAAGAAGACCTTCATCTCGCCAGTCAAAACTGTCCCAGCACTGGATCTCACACAGCCTACAATGCACTAAAATAAGTGAGCATTTTTTATAAATCTTGTATTGGCACCAACATATGATACTTTTGTGCTGAAAATGGTAATGTGTAGGAAATAAAAATAAACATGGTGATTTTGGCTACCCCATTTGGGATTTTTTTTCCCATTTGTTTAATGTATCAGGAGCCTCAAAAAATATAACTGGTCCAGATGCCCCTCAAACTCTAAGAGGACGTGCAAAGGGAGTGCACACAGCCTCAGGAGGATTCTGTGACCATTACTTGCAATCCACCACACTATCTGTATGGATATCCCTTAATCATACACGGAACATTACACAAAAGCTAATGATGTACTGTATGGTGACCAACATAGCATCATAAAAAAAATCATGCATGATTTAGTTTTGCCTGTTTTAGTAAATTTTATCAATTGAATTGACTTGCATACATTACTTTGTGTCATTTCTTTCACTAGACATGCTTTTTAGGTTCATCCACATCAAGAACGTACTTCCTCCATTTTAAGCTGCTGCATCGTATGCCATTGTGTGAATATCTGCCAATGTATTTCTTCACTCTACTGTCGATGAACATTGGGGTTGTTTCAAGAGTGTGTGTGTGTGTGTGTGTTAGTATGAAGAACAATGCTTCTGTGAATAGTCTTGTATGGCTTTCTCTGGAATACGTACCTAGGAATGGAATTACTGGATGACAGGTAGGTGCGTGCTCACTGTTCTGAGGTCAGCTCCAATTGTTTTCCAAAATAATTGTACCTATTTACACAGCCACTCCTAGTGGATAAGAATTTCCCTTATCCCCTACTGATTACCCCCCCTTTCTTTATCCCTTTCTTCCCCTACTGATCCTCCTAGTTCTTATGTTCCATAGATGAGAGAAATCATATGATAATTGTCTTTCTCTGCTTGACTTATTTCACTTAGCATTATCTNTTATTTCACTTAGCATAATCAGAAGGGGGAATGAAGCATGAGAGACTATGGACTATGAGAAACAAACTGAAGACTTCAGAGGGGAGGGGGGTGGGGGAATGGGATAGACTGGTGATGGGTAGTAAGGACAGCACATATTGCATGGTGTACTGGGTGTTATACGCAACTAATGAATCATCAAACTTTACATCAGTAACCAGGGATGTACTGTATGGTGACTAACATAATATAATAAAAAAACATTAAAATAAAAACAAACAAAAAAAGAATTTTCCTTATCCAACCCTCTAATTTTTTCCAGTTGGCAGGTATGAAATGGGCCATCCAGCTTTCCTCTTCTGGGCATCCATTCATATTTTTGCCCACTTTCTCACTGGGTTCTTTTTTCTCTCTCTTATTTATTTGCAGGTATTCTTTGCATATTCTGGAAACTAATTCCTTGTCAGTTACATGTTTTATAAATAACTGCTCACTGTTTGGGGCTTTTCGCATTATAATTATGGAGTCCTTTAGTGAGCAAAAATTGTTAAGTTAATATCATAGTTTGCACTTTTTGTGTCTTGTTTAAGAAATATTCCTCTACCCTGATTCCTAAAGATATTATTCTGTATTTTCATCTAAACATTGTATGGTTTTTACCTTTCACATTTGTGTCTTTATTGAATCTGGAACTTACTTTTGTATATGTATTTTTTGCCTGAGAGAATTACAACTTCCATTTTTTAAATATGGAAATACTTTACTCCTTTCCACATCAGTTCACCTGTAACTATTTCATTAAGTACAGCAGGTTTTAGACACAGAGGCCATGATTTCTTTCTGAATTAACTTTGTATGGTATCTAGAACCACAATGCCCACAAACACCCACAGTTCCTGTATGCCATCCTCCTCAACCAATGAGAGCAATATACCCTAACGGAGATGTCTGGGCAAGACGACCCCCACACCCTCCCTGAGATGGCAGATTCTATATGTACCACATCAGGGCTGCAGTACCTTGTCCGTGTTGGGGGAAAAAAGCTGAAAATCCTCTGGCTATATAGTGCTTATAATAACTTTACAAATTACTGGCCATACTTAATATTAATCATTAACCCCCTCAGCAGAGTCTGTCTCAGAGGTCAAAAAGTACCTCCTATTAGCTATAAGGAAGTGGGGATCTAATAAATATTTATTTATAGATGCTGTCATCCAACAACCTGGAATAGCAGGGGCTCTAAATTCTAAATGACTTCCACATGAAAAAGAGTCAACGAGATCTGTATCTAGTCCTCAGGTATAGTTCAGAAAAATTAATTGCTATGAAATACCTGGTTTCCTCTGGTCACATTACACGTTATAATAATCTACCAGAGCATAAAACTCAACATGGCAGAGGAGCTGGGAAACTCCCCTGCCCTGAAATAAACATGTGGAAATCTTCACAACAAGAACTTTTCTAGATTGGATGACTGAACTCCATAGTAACAGAATTGTTGAATCATTACGTTGTACATCTGAAACCAATATAACACTATATGTTAATTGTACATCAATTAAAAATAACAGCCCTACGATATCATACTTTAGTTTAAATTTGAAAGCTCAAAAAACCTGCAAATACTAGCCAAAAACTGGTGGAATAACATAGCTATTTTTCCAAAAAGTTAAAAATGATGTTAATGATTTTAATGAGACTTCAACTGTTTCACTTAATCATAATTGGGTCCAGCCACAAGGAATAATTGTGCTAAAGAAGAAAAGGAAAATTATCATGTCTAATACCTGCACTGGTATTCCTAGCTCTCACAAAGCTAACTCTTGATTTAAATAATGCTTCTACACACCTTGATCATGTGTGTTAGTGTATTAAACTCTTAGCTGAAACTAACTCACTGCAAAACTTGTGTAATTTAAGCAGCACAATTTTCCAATGACTTTACTCAAAAGACCTCCTTCTCCCCCATTAAGCAACAACAAAAGACATTAATTTTGTGAAAACACATACATGAAAGAACACACTTCACGTGTTTATAAAGGGTCCTTCACTGAAGATTTTAGCTGTGACAGCTATTTACAAAGTAATGTAAAGCTTTGTAACAAATAGTAAGGTCTGCTTATTACATGCTCAGTTACTGGTGGTGAACACTCAGTGAGTATTGGCTGATGCGAATATGAATGGATGAAAGCATAAGTGCTATGCACGTTTATAACATAAAGAGCATGAAGTAGGTTTAACTCTCCCAGTTTTTACTTTTATAATGTAACTGAAGCAAAGTCTAACACAAAATATTATTTTAAAGTACACCGTTTATAAAGAGAGAAATAACATAGTCTTACCTTATTTTAGAAGAAAAATGTTAAAAAAAAAAAAGAAGAGTAACCAAAAAAACTCAAACTCAAAAGTAAAAAGCCATTGGTTTTTAGTAGAAGAACAACAACAGATTGGGCCACTAAAAAAGTAAATTTCAAATTCTTCAGAAAGAATGTACAGAGATTTTGGATATACCTTTTTTTAGATTTCTTCTTGTTTTTTTTGTTTGTTTGCTTGCTTACTTGCTTTACTCATATACAAACCTCAATTAAAGTATCAGAATGAAAATCAATGAGGTGTTTTCTATAACTTCTCCAAACCTTTGAAATATGTAACCTGATTAAAGAAACAATTTAAGTGTTTCGGTGAATTTTTTGGCCAGGGGGTTTGAATGAGGAAGAACAAATGAATAGATTCCATTTGGTTCAACAATGCTTACCAGAGCTCCACTGGTGAGATCACAACCCAGAGCTCACAGTGTGTCTGGATGTCTACACACCTGCAGAGGCTTCCAGCCCAACCACAGTGGCTGGGCATAGTCCCAAGGCACTGCACACACCCTGCCTATACATTGCTCCGCTGACGCCGTGAGCCTGTGGACCCATAGGGAAGATCAGGCTTCCATGAAATCATCTGCCAGTGAAATCCAGTGGAGATTCTAGGAGGGAGCAGCTGTAGTTTCAGAATGGATGGAGCAAGCAATCTGTCTCACGGTGGGTACTGAGCTGACCTTGTAACAGGGGAGAGAGACTTCTTCATGCACCAGGTCAGGTGCAAAGCCCTATGCTATTTATTCTGTTTTCAGGGAACAAGACCTAAAGCCAGGCAGTGACTGAAAAATTTAAATGAATTATCTGGTCTTAGAACATTAGAATTAGGGGGGAAAATTCAAAATCATCTACCACTCAACCTAAACTCACTCAATTCACTTCCCCAAACTACACCTCCAAATGTACAAATGTTTCATTCCTTTTTAAATACTTGAGGTTTTGTGTTTGTACAAAATACGTTAATAGTTTTATAAAATATAACTTCTAAACAGGGAAAAACTTATAAACAAAAAAAAGCACAAAACAGAGATTCTGAAGAGTGATTACCCATATTTATAAACCGCTGTTGTTATGCAAATCAAAACCACAAGGAGATATTACCTCATTGTGTTAGAGTGGTCATCATCAAAAACACAAGAGATAACAAATATTGGTGAGGAGAAAGGGGAACCCTTGTGCACTACTGGTGGGAATGCAAAGTGGTGCAGCCACTATGGAAAATAATATGGAGGTTCCTTAAAAATTAAATATAGAATTACCATCTGATCCAGCAATCCCACATCTAGGTATATATCCAAAGGAGATAAAATCACTATCTCAAAGGTACCTGCACTCCTATGTTCATTGAGGCATTACACACAATAGCCAAGATATAGAAACAACCTAAGGGTCCACACAAGGACGAAAGGATAAAGATCTCTCTCTCTCTCTCTCTCTCTCTCTCTCTCACACACACACACACACACACACACACACACACACACTGAAATATTATTCAGTCATGAAAAAGAAGGGAACCCTGCCATTTGCAACAACATAGATAGCTCCCCGGGGGCATTAGGCTATGTGAAATAAACCAGACAGAAAAAGACAAATACTGCATGATATCACTTTCATATGGAATCTTAAGAAAAAACGTCAGACTCATAGAAACAGCGGTTGCCAGGGCCTGCGGGGTAGTAGAAATAGGGAGAGGTAAAAGGATACAAACTTTCAGCTTTAAGATGAATAAGGTCTGAGGATCTAAGGTAAAATATGGGAACTAGAGTTGATAGTGCTATACTGTACACTAGGAATTTACTAAAAGAATAGAACTTAAATGTTCTCACCAGAAAGAAAAAGATAAACTAAAAAAGATTTTAAAACATTGTTCTTGATCACCAGTGTAACTATTATGTACCCATGTCTGTCTTTTTAGGTACCTAAATTATTCACAGCATTTGCCAATATTCTTTATGTGTATATTAGGGTGAAAAAAATCTGCCAAGGCAGGTGCAAGGGCTAAAAGAATACATCTTCCTGTTTCCTTTTGTTGTCTCTGTTTAAAAAAAGGAATCGCCCCAGAGAAAAGCCTCTAAGAAATGCCTCTAGTGGTAATTTCTGGAATGAAACTAAACAGACTGCTGTACAAAGGGGAAAAAGAAAAAGAGCAAGGCACGGCGGACAGTGGTGTCAATCCAAAGGTGAGATATCAGCAGAGGAGGTCAGCAGAGGAGGTGTTCCTTTTCTACGAACTCTATAAAAGGTCAGCTCATCCATCACCAGGAGACAGACTCTGCTCCAGCCATCCAGAAGCTACAGGTGCTCCCTCCTAAAACCCCCAATGGAATTCACTCGCAGAAGCCTCCATAGAGGCTTGAGTTCCTCCTCCCAGGGCTCTGCACACAGCGTGAGCGGCTCCATATACAGGAAGGGGGGCATGCAGCACTTTGGAGCTGCACCCAGTGTCTATGGGGGAGCTGGAGGTCAGGGCATCCGCATCTCGAACTCCAGCCAGAAGATGAGCTATGGGAATGATGACACCAAAGGAGACTTGTTTGTTGGTAACGAGAAGACAACCATGCAGAACCTAAATGAACGCCTAGCAAGCTACCTAGCAAAAGTGCAGTCCCTGGAACAGTCCAACTCCCAACTCGAACTGCAGATCAAGCAGTGGTATGAAACAAAGACACCCAGCACCAGGGACTACAGTGCATATTACCAACAAATAGAAGAGCTGCAAAATCAGGTAAGGGACGACACCTGTGTTTTCTAGTCCGCTGCTGAGCTGCAGGATATATACCAAGAGGGCATATATGTTAGGTGAGTCCAAAAGGATGTTATAAAGCAATTAGGCTGAAATGCTGTATCTATAAAAACAGTGCGTTCTATCCTCTACCCTTAGTGCTGGGGTGGCTGACTACATCATTGGATGACTGTAAATCTTTTTTTGTACTTTTTAAAATCTAATTACATGGAAAATATGAAAATATAATCTATATTTTTGTCACAGTTTACCAGGACAAGTCTAAATGGATAGTAGACATTTTTTTTTCTGAAAAGAGCTAAAATTCTTATGTGATTATAAATCTCAGGTTTTTTTCACCTGGTTCTCATTAACTTTTGAATTCCCAGTCAACTTAGAGATGTTCCTCCTTTAATTTATGTAAATATGGTAATATAAGTATTAAGATACTGTACCATAAATTTCAATGACAAAGTGATTCGGGGTAGAAGAGGAAGGGATGTAGGTATTAATGACATCCAGATTTTTTTTAAGATTTATTTATTTATTTTTGGGGCACCTGGGTGGCTCAGTCGGTTAAGGGTCTGCCTTCGGCTCAGGTCATGATCTCAGAGTCTTGGGATGGAGCCCCGCATTGGGCTCCCTGCTCAGTGGGGAGCCTCCTTCTCCCTCTCCCTGCTGCTCTGCCTAATTGTGTGCTCTCTCTCTCTCTCTCTCAAATAAATAAATAAAACCTCTAAAAAAAAGATTTATTTATTTGAGAGAGAGAGAGAGTGTGAGAGAACAGGGGGAGGGGCAAAGGGAGAGGAAGAGAGAATATCAAGAAGACCCTCCGCTGAGCAAGGATCCCTATGTGGGGCTCGATCCCAGGACCCTGAGATCATGACCTGAGCCAGTATCAAGTGTCTGCTGCTTCACCGACTGAACCAACCAGGTGCCTGAATGACATCCAAGTTTTTAAATGTCCTGTTTAATGATCTCATCATCATCATCACAAGCAGTTCAGAAACCACTTCTACAGTAACAAAATGTTCTATTGCCCCCAATTCAAATTTGTTGCAATCATATCACAACCTACTCCCATAAAAGGTGGAGTTCTGTTTTCTCAATTGTGTGCAATAAAGGAAGTGGACTTTGCTCCTAATTGAAAAGTTCAGATATGACAGGAGCACTTGCTCTGCTTTCAAATTCTTATCTAATCAAGGAAAGAATCCCTTTCATTTTCATTTTAATATTCATATTCCTTTAGAGCAAAGGCCACCTCCTTACCAGCAAGTCTCTTTTTCTTGCATTTTATTATCAGCGCAATTTGAACCAGATTCCACTGGAAGTTACTTGGGGGTTTCGGGAACCACGGGGAGGTGAGGCAAAGGTGTCTAAACTGTCTTTCTGCCAAGAGGTCATTCTTCTCAGGCTCCCACTAAAAAACGTTCAAATCAGCAAACCATTCTTCCCTACCTGTCTCATGATTCATGTTTCTGAATCTACTTTGGATCAGCCCAAACACATACACACAGCCATCTACTCCATTTAGCAGGGCAGACTCGGTATACGAAGGCAGCTTTCTCCGGGACTGGATCTGCTGAAAGAGACATGTCACTGTAACATCTTCTACAAGAAGACAAGATGCACATACATCATAGAGAACTCACCCATTAGGTAACCCCGTTTTTAAAATCGAGGGCTTATCCATCCTGACAGTGCCAGTGCCTGGCACAGCTCTCACAAAACAGGTGCCCATTCACTCAGCCAATATTTAGTACATACCAAGTGGTGGGCCCCAGCTGGGCATGGGGGAATATGATGGCGAACATAATGTGATTTAGGGGCGGAACAGTCACAGACAAAGGCAACATACATCCCACATGGAGGGATAAATGCTAGCCAGGAGGGCTGTGTAGGACAGTGAGAACACAGGCACTTCTCATTCAGTTCTGCCTTAAGGAAATCAATGAGGCTTCCTTGAAGCAATGATGTCTAAGGTGAGATGTGGAAGAGAAGCAGTTCACCAAGTGAGAGGGGCTAACAAGAATATTCTAAGCAGGAACATCAAAGGGAAGGCACTCAATAAGGTTCGATGCCTCATGTTGAATGAAATTTTCCTTTTGTAAAACCATAGGAAAGCTCACCAAACCCTGGGGACCAGAGTTACATTTTATGACTCAATTATGTTAAATGCCTATATCATTACTCTTCCTATTTTCATGTGGAAATTCTTGAAATGAACATCATCTTTGATAGAACAGTGTTTGTATTGAGGACACACTCAATCACTTGAAACTCCTGTCCAGTTGAAAATGTCATTCTTTCTCATATATTTTCCAGATTAAAAATGCACAACTGGAAAATGTGCACTGTGTCCTGCAAATTGATAATACCAAACTGGCTGCTGAGGACTTCAAGCTGAAGTAGGTTCTAACACCATGGTAAACCTTCCTGAAAAGTGACTCCTTTCAGTAGTCCTTCATGAAACTCAGCTTCCCACATTCTTGTTAGTAAAGGAGCTACCTTAAGTACTTTCAGAATCTGGGAGTTTTAAGGGTGTTAGGAGCTATCTGGTCCATCCCAGCACGCAGGGCGACACTTTCCTCACCCACATTCCTAAGATTTTGTCACCCAGCATGCAACAGAACACCCCCAGTAACTACTACTGTTTTCACTGGTTAGCTCCGGTTGCTAGAACATTCTTTTTTAGTAACCTCACATCTACCTTTTCACCCACTGAACCTAATTCTGCCTTTTGGAGTAATACCAAGGCAATATACAACTCCCCTTCTGCAGTGGTGCCCTGCTGTTATCTAAAGCGAGCCGTGCATCTACGTGTGGTGACTCTCCAAGTGAGTCATCCATGCTCCTTCAAGTGCCTGCAAGTGTGTGGCCCAAGCTCCAGGGTGTGACCTTTGATGCTTCTGAGTTTGCTAGTGTTTTATAATAGAGTCTGACAAACCAAAGAACTAAGGCTATGATTAAGCCAGCTCAGATTGTGTTCACTCTCCTATAACCATGTCACGCCACATGTGATCACAGCTGTTCCTCATAAATGGCCTGTACACTAGGGCTTTCTCATTCTGAATATTTACAGTGCGTGGGTACTAAAAAGTCCTTTGTGGTTCAGAAGGGTAGCATTGGAATGCTACAGGGGATCAAAAAGAAGGAAATGGAAAGCAGATCTGAAGAGTAAAGCAGTAAACATTCATTAATTCCAATTTTACTAAGTCAGCACCTGAATATTCCCTTGCATTTTCATTTTTTAAACTTTTGCTACTTTAATAAAAATGAGAGTACATAAGATTGTAGGGGAGAATCATGAATTCTTTAAGATAATTCACTTTGGATGCATCTGCTTACAAAGTAATAAAAATTAATTGATCATGTGCATTCATTAAGTAAATCTAACTAACCATTCTTTAATATCAATAATGAGAATCCTTTGCTGACACATTAATTAAAGCAAAATATATATTTTAGCATTTGGAAACGTTTAACAGTTCAGATTGCTTTTTTACCAATCACTACATATTACAAAGATGATATTATGGAGCAAATTATCTGATTCTTGGGTTCTCATTAACATTTTTGGAATGTATAAAGAGGGACACAGTGTATTGAAATTGATCCTCATATACCACATAAAAATATCTCATTATATTAAGACTCTCTCTTCTATAATGGCTTCAAAAGACTCAATTATGTCTGCATACCAATGAATTCACAGGTATGAGACTGAAAGAGGACTACGCCTGGCAGTGGAGAGTGATATCCAAGGCCTGAATAAGGTCTTGGGTGATCTATCCATAACTAGAACAGACTTGGAGATTCAAATTAAAGAACTGAGTAAAGACCTGGATATCCTCAAAAAAGAACATCAGGAGGTGAGGAAATATTCAGAACTGTCGTTGGGAATGATAGAATGACTCTAATAATGATAATGGGGGGGCTGATAAAATGACAATAATAATGGTGTAAGCAGTCAGAGTTCAATAACAGAGCAGCACCTGGACTAGAATAAACCCTACCTAAATTATTGTCTTTCTTTTTTACTCACCCCCAATGAAAGAAGCCATAAGACCTATGTCTTTTCTGCCCAGCCCCATGTGAGAACATGCTTCAGACTATAATCAGGATTTTCACTCTTGTAGGAAGTGGACAGCCTACACAGACACCTGGGCAATACTGTCAATGTAGAATTGGATGCTGCTCCAAGCCTGAACCTTGGCACCATCATGAATGAAATGAGGCAGAAGTACGAAGTGATAGCCCAGGAGAACCTTCAGAAGGCCAAAGAACAGTTTGAGAAACAGGTAATGGCATAATTCTGAAGGGTAAGCCAATGTGTAGAAGCTGTCCTTCAAAAAAGATAACTCATTTTCTTCCCTTTCTCTCTCTCCTTACTCGTTTATTTTTTTCATTTTTGGAACTTTAGACTCAAACTTTGCAGCAACAAGTCACAGTGAGCAGTGAAGAGTTAAAAGAAACTGAGGCTCAAGTAAAGGAGCTGAGACGCACCTACCAGAACCTGGAGATAGAACTCCAGTCCCTCCTCAGTCTGGTAAAGCACCTCTAACTTCTCACTCTCAATGCAGTGTGTGTTTATTAAGTGCCTGTGTGAGGACATCTGGAGATACAAAAACCTCTAGGAAATAACCCCTCACCCCTGCAGAGCTGGCAGGGAAACAGGACAAGCCACTGATTATAATTAAAACACAGAAAGAAATCCAGGACAAGAGCAATGTGCTGCAAGGGTGCAATGGAACAAGTAGATCTGGAAGATTTCACACGGAAAGTGGCATTTCAACTAGATCAGAAAACTTGAGATGAATTTGTAGTTGGAGAATAGCGGTAAAGACATTCCAGGTTAAGCAAATCAGTCAGCTCTTGATAAAATTATGCTGTGTTAACAACCCGCAAATCACAGTGGCTCACAACAACAACACGACATCCATCATGGGCTGACTGCAGCTCTGCTCCGACATTTCCACTCCAGGGGTAAGGCTAAGGGAGGAGACCGTGGCCAGGGCATGCCAGTGTTGTAGCAGAAAGAAAACAGCAATGGCTGGACCGTGTGATAGCTCCTAAAGCTACTCCTCAGAAAAGACATTTGTCAGTTTCACCCGCATTTCATTAGCGAAGAAAGTCACATGACCAACCATGGCGTCAGTGGGATGAGGAAATCTAATCCTCCATTTGGAGGGGCACCACAAATCACAGGGAGAGGAGGCAAATGTTGAGAACAAGAATACAATCCCAGGGGCGCCTGGGTGGCACAGCGGTTAGGCGTCTGCCTTCGGCTCAGGGCGTGATCCCGGCGTTGCGGGATCGAGCCCCACGTCAGGCTCCTCTGCTGTGGGCCTGCTTCTTCCTCTCCCACTCCCCCTGCTTGTGTTCCCTCTCTCGCTGGCTGTCTCTATCTCTGTCAAATAAATAAATAAATAAATCTTTAAAAAAAAAAGAAAAAAGAATACAATCCCAGTAAGAGAACAGTGAGTGTGAAACTAAAAGCAAACAAAAGACCCCTAGAGGTCAGAGCAGCTGGCTGGGGCTCAGGAGCTAGTGGTCCGAGCAGCTGGCTGAGGGTGCCTAAATGGAAGAGTGGGATGTCAAGCTAGAAATAGGAATCATGCCCGCAGTGACTACCTGTGGGAATTCTCCGCAAAAGAAATTAAAACTGAACCACCTCTTAAGTCTTCAACTAAGAAACATCTACTTTTTCTCGTGCTTATAGAAAGAAACTTTGGAGCATACACTAGAGGACACCAAAGATCGTTACAGTAGCAAACTGGTCACCATCCAGGCAGTACTGGACAACCTAGAAGCCCAACTGGTGCAGATTAGGACCGATATGGAACGCCAGAGCAATGAATACAATATCCTCCTTGACATAAAGACCCGGCTTGAGCAGGAAATTGCTACTTACCGCCGCCTTCTGGAAGGAGAAGATGTCGTCACGTAAGGCTCTTAGAATCAAAGGATATGTGCCAGTGTCTACATCCTGTGCTATTTCAATGTCCACACATTAAACCCCATCACTCATTCCCCAGCACCAATGCAATCCCTAGCACGAAAGCAATTACACACACGCCACTACCAACAAAACAAAAATATACCAAAAGTATGCCCATCCCTAAAATACCAGGTACAGCCTTTGTACCCGAGGTCATGTGTAGAGCTGACTTAGAAGATGGTTATACAGTAAACAATACAGATTATGCTTTTGCTAATTTTTATGACTAATACATAACTGGAAGTACAATAACATTTAAAAATTCTCCTTGAGAGGTCATGAAATGAACAAAAGGCCACAGAGGTCTGTGGGAACTAGTTTGGGAATCATCAGTGTTGCCACAGCAACTGTCTTCAACTACCACACCCAAGAAACTCCGTAAGAGAACACAAGATTCAAACTTCCATTGCAATTTTGTTATTTTAATTACAAAAGCTTCTAGCATAGCATAAACAGGTCAGTTTTGAAGCCATAGATATAGATACAGATACAGACATAGATATAGATAGTGATATATATCAAGTTGGAAAGTAAGAAACTCAAGTTCAAAGTAACAAGCATGGTAAAAGCGGAAAAAATACAAACACAGCATTAAGACACACATCACACAGACTTTATTTTGAAACAGAAAAGGCAGGACGGTCCTTCACTTTCAACATGGCAATAACACCTTTTCCTGTTTCTTTTTCTTTTCTTTAAGAAAAAGAACAAAAAACAGTACTACAGAAAGTGCGTTAAGCATCCCAGAGGAGAAAGGTAAGTATTCCAATCTCACGTGTTTCGTATGAGACTGATTCCTCACTCAGTAGCTGACCACTTATTAAATGCCACCGGTGAAAAAAGAGAGATCAGTTCTCAAGGGAGCAGATACTACCCCAGGGATTCTGAAAATCAGGCGCATTACATAAAGAAACCCCCAACATGGAAAATTGGTCATACTCCCACAACAGGGTGCTATTCTTGGCCCAAGCTATTGCTGTCCTGAGACATCCTGGGATCCTGAAAAGAAAAAAAAAAATAAGATGAAAAAGTGCATATGGCTTAATTCAATATTGTAGATTTCTCTTTGGGGGAGGGGGAGTAGAAAATTGTAAATCTGGGGACAGTGGCATATTTTCTGCATTTGTTTATAAATTGGACAAGATTATTTAAGAAAAAGAATGGGTTTCTTTTTCATTTAGGAAAAAATGCATATAAATTAATAATGATTTAAAGTTGAATATTATACGCCAGCAGAGTCATGTTCCTGAGTTAACATTTTATACTTAAAACTAAACTCAGATATAAAGAGAAAAAGGAAGATTATGACAGTCGTGCAAGAAGTGGTGGACGGCCAGATTGTGTCATGTGAAACCAAAGAGATGGAAGAAGATTTGTAAACAGCTACCCGGAGATGCTGCGGAGGGTCTGAAAGAAATGTGGCTATAATTTTTGATCCCTGTATGAAAGCGGCCATCAGACAGCACCATTAGTGCTTTGTGGTAATCAGAAGGGGACAAAAGCCCATTTATCGGGCTCTATAATTGAATATAAATTGTTTTACTCAGAGGAGCTGCAAATCGCCTACAAAAATGAAATCCAATGAGCACTAGGACATTGAAACATCATTACCACCATCTTTACCATGAAACACATTAATTATAAGCTAGAGACCACCTAATATCAATTCGTTAATGTTGCTGAAAATTACAGCACATTTGAATTACACTAAACCTCACGGAGCAGAAGAGTCCCCAGAAATTGCAAATAAACTGCTCTCTCTAATTTTTCCTGTTTCTGAATTGCAAAATCTCCTTTCAGGGGCCCTTGGATTCTTAAATGACCCAATTTCTTGGTTAATTTCATTGGATTTTTTATATTGGTACAATCCTTTTAGCTTTGAGTTACCTCCTCATTTTTTCCCATTGTCTCCGCTGCCTTTTAAAACTCAACTCAGCTCTTCAAATAATTTGAGAGTCAGACTCCAATCACAGATGCTGAGCAGAATGAGAATGAAGCACATTATGCTTGAAGTGGGAGTAGATTAAACGCAAAATTAGTGATACCCTTCTCAAGGCAGAATGCTTCTCCTTGTGACAATAAACTGCATAAATCATCAGGTGTTCTCTTTCTGAAGTGAACATGTGTTATGAAATGTTTCTCACCTTCTTTTTTAATAAAAGCTTTAATGAGATATAATTCACACACCATAAAATTCATCCTTGTAAAGTACAAAATTCAGTGGTCTTCAATATATTCACAGGATTGTGCAGCCATCACCACTGTCTAGTTTTAGGATGTTTTCATCACGGAGAAAAGAAACCCCAGTAGGAGTCATTCCCCCATCTTCCTGCCCCCCAACCCTGGCCACCATTAATCCACATCCTCTCTCTCTATGAATTTACCTACTCCAGACATTTCCTACAAATGGAATCATACGATGTGTTCTTTTGTGCAGAAACATTCATAGCAGCATTATTCATAATGGTCCCAAAGTGGAAACAACTCAAATGTCCACCAACTGATCAAAGGATAAACAAAATGGGGTATGTCCATACAACAGACTATTATCTGGCAACAGAAAGAACAAAGTACTGATACATAATGCAACAAGGATGAACCTTGAAAATGCTATGCTTACTGAGGGAAGTCAGACACAGAAAGACACAGACTGTAATTTCACACTTTGCATTTCAGTGCGCAGAAACTGCCTTGCAAATGTTTACAGGAAAAAATCATTTTGCCCACTCGCATTGTATTGTAGTAAATTAATAGCTTGGATTTAAATTTTGATATATAAGTTTGTAAGGTAAATAGGATTTTGAGGGTGATTATATTGAAAATAATAATGTGATTTGCTTAAGAATAATAGTATCTACCACTTACTGAGCACTTACCTGAGCTAAGCAGTGTGCCAGGCATTTTATATGCAATTCTCATGAAATCCTCACAATCACCCATGAAGTAGGAGCTATTAGGTTGAATCATATGAACTTGCCAATACGTAATCACTTTTTACCTTTAAAAAAATAGCAATTTCACATGGTTTGACCTTATTCTATTCTCCCCATTTTACAAACCAGGATTACATATGAAGACGTGAAACAGGTACTCTTCCAAAGTCACAGTAACCAAGTAATGGAGCAAGACTAAACCTTAGGACTGTTTGTCTGAAGTCATGATACCCTTTTAAGCAATTTATTACATGACAAACAATTGCACAGTCATACCTGAAATGAGCATTTACCTCTCCTTAGTTATTTTGTGCTTTTCTGCCATTTTCACTAGCCAGACACTTACAACAGCCAAATGTCACAAATGTGGTCCAGCCAGCATCCCACAGGACTGGATTTACCACAACTTTTGTCAGAAAAAATATTATCTTCACCCGTTCTCATTCCTTTGCTTTTCAAAGTAAAGAGGTTCGCTCTCATTTTTTTCTTAATTTCCTTCCTAGTCACTCTGGTTAGTAAATTGCTTCTAAAGATGTTAAGAACTTTTAGAAGTGAATTCTTTTTCTCCTACTAAAACACATTCCAGAACTGTCTCTAACTTTGATATGCAAATGCCAGAGACTGAGTCTGATTAGCAAAAAACCTGTAGGAGGTGGGTTTGAAATTCACTAGGCATGGCCATCATCAATATGACAATCATTGCCTTTTGCCATAGACAATAATGACACTTTGTTCAAAAGTAGATTATTTTTAACTGAATTTCCTATCATAAAAAGTGAAACTAATCCTTGCCTTTGGTCGATCTCCAGTTTCTTCCAAGTAATCTTTCCAAGAAAGTAGGTGAGGCCATATATACATGTGGAACCAGATGGTTCCACCACCAAGTTCTACCAGGAGTGACTGTGTGAAGTGCTAATCTCCATATCTATACTTCTTACATGAGCTAGGAAACAGAACAGCATGATCCGATTTCTGACAGACGTACAGATTCAGAGAAGACCTGCAATCCTTAAATACAGGTCTCTTTATCACACATAGAATCATTATCAATAAATTTCATGACTTTATACAAAATAATCAGTGCACAAGTGGACCCATCAAACTCAGAGAGAAACCCTAGAGGTGATGCGAGGTTGGAGCGAGCTACTTTTTCTGGCCTTGGGGAATTATATCTACACAAAGCCTTATAACATCTAAAAGGAAAGCCTTTAGCACGGTGTTGGGTACCCAGGAAGGGTTTGAGAGTCAGCTACTGTATTAATAACAGTAACAAACTGAGGGCTTCGGTGGGGAGATGGAATAGGCTGGTGATGGGTATTAAGGAGGGCATGTATTGCATGGTGCATTGGGTGTTAAAAGCTAGTAATGAATCATCGAACTTTACATCAAAAACTAGGGATGTACTGTATGGTGACTAACATAATATAAAAAAATATTATTATAAAAAAAAGAATGCCATGGAATGATATAAAATCAAAACTTGACCAGTGGACACCCTCTGCTCTCACCCTCACTAATGTGGGGGCAGTCTAAAATAACAATTCCAACTTAAACCATTGGCTAGTGATTTCTATTTTTTAATTTCCCTTCAAACATTTGTTTTCTCTCCCCGAGACTCACTTCCAAGACTCGCCTTCCCAGGAAAGGGAAGATTCCAAGATTCCTTCTCCTCTCTCTCACCATAGGCAACCCTCCCTACCTTTGAGAACACTGAGCTCTGGAGTCCAGAACTCATCCTCCAGAATGACCATCAGGGTCTTTTTTCATCCTCATTTCAAAAGCACAGCATACAATGTCAGTAACCCAATATTCTTTTACTCACTCACAGGATCTTCAAATGTTATACAAAGCAAAAGTGAAAGGTGTTAGGGACCCAGTGATCAGTGAATTGCAAGAAGTGGAAGGTCTGTCTTTAATGGGAAGATCTCAGGTGGAAAATCCTGCAATCAAAGAGCAGGAAACTAACCAATGTGACATGAGAAGATGGGCATACATTTTACTTAATAAATCAAAAGATTTACAAATACCACGTAAATAACCGTCTCTATCTTGAGTATTCCCTAAACTCTACAGAAAGGGAAGTCATGACTCGTTTGAGCAGTTCCCACTTTCTCGTCACTTTCCTCTGTGCCTCAACTTACATAATCACTTTGCCACCAAAGCCCAACATTGTTTGTTTTCTATACTCCCAACTTCCTGTATTTTTATAGCTGTCAGAGAAAATTATTTTTACTTCTAAAAATTCTAAAATACAGGCTTTATTATTTAACTTAGCCCTCCCTCCCAAAAAACAGCCACTGAAGAAGAAATATCTCTCTTTTCAACTTCTGAAGTTGTTCCTCCTTCATAATTGGATTCAGAATGAATCCTGGTCAAAGCACACCAGCAAATTAGAGCAAAGTCACTCTCAAATGAAATGAATTTTAAATGACACATTCAAACATATCAAGGATTAAGTTCTTTCAAGTGAAATAACTCCAGAAGTGCAAGGATGAAGCTTAGCCAAACACTAGGCTAAGACTCAGGATAAAAAATTAATTAGACATAGTCCCTACCTGAGAAACTTACAGTCTAGGATGATAAAAAATATGTATAGAGACACGAAGGTATAATAGGTAAACAATGTATAGATACCTAGCAAAATTATTTAAAATTTACATATAGGCATTAGAGGTGGAAAGTATACATTTCAGCACGAAATCGGTTCCAAGTTCAAGAATTCAAGCTAATCATATGCCCATATTATGTGATCATATCACTAAGCAACAGGTCTGCATTTGGCACATCCCCTCAGGTCTGTAAGCAAGTAATAGCCTGTTTCATTTCTATGGCAATAATAATGGAATCACCCTTGAAGGCAGAGGAAGGGGGGAAATGCTGCTTATAACTAACTATTAATGACCATAATGTCAAGTTACTGTGCAGGAAGTACAAGTTGAACTAGGACTTTAAATGATCTCTGACAATGCGGTTACGTGTCAAAAGTATAACTAAAGCTACATTTGCCCATGTGTTTGCAGGATTTCATGTGTGGTGTCATTTTCTGGGTGTCAGCCTGTACACTGAGAAATGAAATTCAAGGAGAAAAGCTACAGCTCCTGGTTGATGTTCAGGACAGAAACCCAGTCTCATGATTGGGAGGTCAGAGTGACGCTCTGCCCTTTCTGTTTGCACTGTAAGAAGCAGGCTTGTGTTGTCTATAAAAGGCACTGCAACCTGAATCCTATCTTTGCCACCTCCTGGCTGTGTGGTCTTGAATAAGTCACTTACATCGTGACCCTCAGATTGCTCATTTGGGAAAATGGGACAAAAGTATCCAACTTAAGAGGTTGCCACAAAGGTTAAAAATAATGTCTGCAGTTTACCTGACCCGGTGTCTACAACAGAGCAAACTATCACTATCAACGATTCAAACAAGGACAAGCTCAGACAAAATGCTTGTAATATACATTAAAAGAATGCTTGCTAAAAATTTCCATATGAGAGCCAGGTCCCTGGCATTTCCACTTAACACACTGCCATCCTCTCAAGAAATGAAGCAAATGGATTATGGTGTCTCTCATCAAGCTGAGGCTGCGTTTGATTGTTGCATCCTTTCTAGATCTATTGTGAGTGAGAATACATAGTTTCTGTAAATGTCTTGCTTAAGACCCCTTTATTTAGAAATCCCATTGGCTTGCTCCTTGTGATGTGGATAGGCTGGGGGAAAATATGTCCCTTCACATGTGTCCCTTCTACAGTAAGGTAAAAGGAAGCTGGAACTGGATTTCACCCTGGGTTCATCGTTCCTGTCCCTGGGGAAAAAAATAGTAAAATAAAATAATAAATAAATTAATAAATAAATTAAGTCACACAGTCCTTCTGCTTGCCAGAATGGACACTGAGTATTCCCTATAGAGACCTGACATGGGCTTCAGTTGCAAGCCCTCTGCATTTGCCCCCACATCACCAGGGGGCACTGGGGGCTCCAGCTCAAGACTGTTCACAGGCTTAAAGAGCCTCACTTTCTGGGAAGCCAGAGTCAAGGCAGAGAATACCTGGATGTTAGAGTGAGGGGCAGGGGTTGAGAGTGCAAGCAGTGATAGAATTTTAAAATATAGGGGTGCCTGGGTGGCACAGCGGTTAAGCGTCTGCCTTCGGCTCAGGGCGTGATCCCGGCGTTATGGGATCGAGCCCCACGTCAGGCTCCTCCACTATAAGCCTGCTTCTTCCTCTCCCACTCCCCCTGCTTGTGTTCCCTCTCTCGCTGGCTATCTCTATCTCTGTCAACTAAATAAATAAAATCTTTAAAATATATATATATAAAAAATCAATCACATTTTGATACATTAGCAATGCTGGGGGTTGAGCAGTGAATAATCAGACAAGGCTCCAGATTTCATAGAGTTTACTAAGAAGGTAATTCTTATGTAAAGGAAGAGCTGCTAAAAATACTATAACATTCTACTCAAAACCAGCATTTTTCAATGTTTAAGGTGTCCTCTTTCTGAATCAGAAAGAAAGAAACCATGTAACATCCTAATCCTAATCTGAGATCTTAAACTCCTTGAGAGTTCAAATTCCTGTATCAATCTGGAAAACGCATTTTTTTTTTATTTTAAAGATTTTACTTATTTATTTGACAGAGAGAGAGAGAGAGCACACAAGCAGGGGGAGCAGGAGAGAGAGAAGCAGGCTCCCCACTGAGCAGGGAGCCCAGTGCAGGGCTGGATCGCAGGATCCCGGGATCATGACCTGAGCCCAAGACAGACGCTCAACTGACTGAGCCACCCAGGCACCCCCTGGAAAATGCATTTAGTCCCCACCTTTCACCAGTGCATTTCACAACTGCTTCTGAAACTATATTCCACTAGAAGGTAGACTAGATCATAGCCAGATGGTTTACATTTAGTTTTCTAAAGGAAACAAGTCGGAAATATGAGTGAAGAACTTTAAGAAGCTCAAGGCTGAGGACAACGTACAACTAATTTATCCATTCAACAATCACTCATTGCTTTCCTACAGTGCATAAAACACTGGACACTGCAGAGAATACAAGCAATGGAATAATCTAGAAGAGAAAAATTTCTTGTGACAACCTATCTCTACTCCACCCAGATTGCTTTTTCAAATAACAAATATGTAATGGGCACAATTATTCAATTATATCTATACTAATGAGTTTTCAGTATGCATAAATCATTTATTGGTTGAGCTGGTCATAAAAGGGGGGGCATGATATTTTGAGTGGAGAGAGTGAACTTTTCAACTGCAACACCCGCTTCATGACCTATAAAAGGGCAACCTTTCTGCCTTACTGACACTGCTTCTTCTCAGGTTGTGGCCCCCTTCCCTGGGCTGTGGATCTCTCCAGCAACACCATGTCCCTCTCAGTGCGCACCTCTGGGCTGCCCCGGCGGCTGTCTTCCCAGAGCGGAACATCGGGCAGAGCCAGGGGCACAACTGCTTCCATTGTTGGCAGTAGCTATGGGGGGAGCACCTTTGGCTTTGGAGACAGCTGTGGGGGAGGCTTCTCTGCTGCTTCCATGTTTGGTTCTAGTTCTGGCTTTGGTGGTGGCTCTGGAATTTCCTTTGCAGGAGGACTGGGCACTGCTTATGGAGGAGCCCTGGGAGGTGGCTCTGGAGCTCTGGGAGGTGGCTTTGGAGGTCTGGGAGGTGGCTTTGGTGGCCTAGGAATTGGATTTGGGGGAGGCCCAGGAGGTGGCTCTGTAGGTATTCTCTCCGGCAATGATGGAGGCCTTCTTTCCGGATCAGAAAAGGAAACCATGCAAAATCTTAATGACAGATTGGCTTCCTATCTGGATAAGGTCCGAGCACTAGAAGAGGCTAATGCTGAGCTAGAAAACAAAATTCGAGAATGGTATGAAACACGAGGATCTGGGACTGGAGACCCCGGGTCACAGAGTGATTACAGTAAATATTATCCATTGATCGAAGACCTCAGGAATGAGGTAACAATATGGTTTTTGAAGGGACTTTGGGACTTATTTTTTCTTTTTCTTTTTTGCTATTATAATATTTTACAATGATAAACCACCTAAAACTTAAGGTATTTTTCAACTTGACTGTATTTGGAGCAATTTCTCATCTCAAGATACTTAGTTTCATTTTATCATTTATCATAAAAAGTGGCTGTATTTCCACTACCTTTCTGCAAAAAAAGTTTCTCAATTTTTAAATAAAATGTTAGAAATATTTTCTTTTAAAAAGTTAAACTGCCTTAAACTCTTAATAAAATAGCATGTTAACATCACCTAAAAATTTCTTCTCAGAAATGCACTTGCATAATACTAGTATTTTACAACTTCATTTTGTGTGTTTTCCCCTATTTTGCCAGATCATTTCTGCCAGCATTGGAAATGCCCAGCTCATCTTGCAGATCGACAATGCAAGACTGGCTGCCGAAGACTTCAGAATGAAGTGAGTGGAACAAAAGAAAGACTAATGATAATTGCTATGTCTCATCATTTCTTTTTATTCCCTATTTTCCTGCCTTTGTTGATGGCAAATATTTCAAACCCTCTGCAGTACACATGTTCCACACATTTGTTGTTTGGTAAATTTACATTGGGCATTCTAGGAAGAAAGCAGATTCAAACACAATTCACATTACACATCCTTAATTATAAGCTTCTTAAACCTAGGGCTATGACCGCCATCATGCTTGTAATTTGCTTTTGGCTCATAATGCAACATGATATTTATACCAATGTCCTAAACCTCAATCTTCCATGTATCAAAATGAATTAATAATGTTCTTACCTAGAAGTGAAATTATCTTTTTCCTGATGACACATACCACTAAAATATTAACGACACACCTATTTTTATATTCCTTCCTCCTTTCCCATATTCCACCCTCCCACATGTAAGAGAGAAACACTAACGCTTGTTTTGCTCCACGCAATCTCCGGGCAGGATGCAGCAGTGGTGAACGATCCTCAACCTGTAAAATCCTGGTAAAAGCTGTTAGAGAAGTATCAAGGTCTTAAATTAGATCAGGAATAAAAGTTAAGCAAAAAAATTATTTCTTAATTTTCAACTGCTTTTAGGATTCCATCAGAAACTCCACCTGGAGAGGGGCTACCGCTGTTTATAGCCAGGGCAGCCAGCCAAAGGGGAAACTGTTCCCTGGGACGCAGGGCTACTGAGGTTCAGTGCTGAGAGAAAAGTCTCACCTCACAATTTTTCCACTTCTCTCCAACTGAGCAGTAAACTATTATGAAAAAAAGGAAAGGAAAATGTTTAAAAGGACACAGAGCATCATTCGTTACAATGCTGCCACTTCTACCTAATCACCCAGGACACAAAACAGCCCTGAAGATGATGGCAGGGGCCTTATCCAAAGGGTACTCTGACTCCAGAAACTGTTTTGTGCTTGGTTTTCAGGTATGAGAATGAGCTGGCCCTGCACCAGAGTGTGGAGGCCGACATCAACGGGCTGCGCCGGGTGCTGGACGAGCTGACCCTGGCCAGAGCCGACCTGGAGATGCAGATTGAGAACCTAACAGAAGAACTGGCCTACCTGAAAAAGAATCATGAAGAGGTAGGCAGATTTCTCAGCTGCTTTTTTCCTCCCAAATCCAAAAATTACAATTGCAAATTTACAAATCCAGAGTTAGAACAGATATGGATGACATGTGATACCTCTGTCAAATTGGCCATTTGTTTTGAATTTCTGGGTGAGTGTATGTGTGGTGGTGGTGGGACTGATGGTGGTTCCTGTTAAACAGATTAGAAGTGCTTTCTGATTCTGTCATTTCCATCATTAGATAAGGACAACCAGAATTTTAATTGTCCTAATTTAATGATTTTTAAAAATGTAGTATCTTTAAAGTTCAAAAACAATAGTCTGCCAATAATAGATAATGTTATATACGTCTGAGAAACTGGTTACGCCCAGTGTAAAGCCACAGTGAACTCTGGTATGCCACACAGTATATCAAAAGCTGGTGTATTAACAGACATTAATCAGCACCCTGGCAATGGGCTTCTAAAGAGCTTCCTATTGGAAATCAATGACTGTGGTACAAACAGTGTGCAAGCCTTGGCACTGTCTGCAGCCCCAGTTTGGCGGCTCTGGTTGGAACCCCACTGTACCTTTTCCACCAGGCCTTCCCTTCTTTGTAAAGGCCCTGGACCCCCAAAAAGTAGGGCCAACTCATCCATTTGCCATGGTAGGCGCAGCTCCTAGGGCCCATGGTAAGTTTAGGGACCCAAGACAATGTCTTAAGCTCTTTTAAGTTAAAAGAAAAATATGAATTTGTAGGTAGAAAAAAAAAGTTTTAATATATTGCATTATGTCGGTCATCAACGTGGTCATAAAATATAACGTTTAATGTCTTTTCTGTTGGAGGAGACCCACGAAGGTTATAATGGGCCTCTGTGCCCGTCTCTCTCTCGCTGTCCCCAGGAGCTCCAAAGCTTCCGGGCAGGCGGCCCCGGGGAGATCAGCGTGGAAATGGACGCTGCTCCGGCGGTGGACCTCACCAGGCTTCTTAACAACATGAGGGCACAGTACGAAACCATCGCGGAGCAGAATCGCAAGGACGCAGAGGCCTGGTTCATTGAAAAGGTACCACAAACAAAACCAAAAGGCTTTGCCACATTTGCAGAAAAGACCCGCGGCAGCAGCGCGCGCTCATGTCCCTTCGCCCCCTTTGCCGTGGCAGAGTGGGGAGCTCAGGAAGGAGATCAGCACCAACACGGAGCAGCTTCAGTCCAGCAAGAGCGAGGTCACCGACCTGAGGCGCGCAGTTCAAAACCTGGAGATCGAGCTCCAGTCCCAGCTGGCCACGGTAGGGCGCGCGCACGCAGCATCATTTCAACTTCACAGAATACGTGGCATCCACATGGGTAAGGCCATTGGCCGGCTGCCCTCCCCTGAACAGTCCTCTCCATTGTTTTGTCTGTGCCGTTTCCCTCCCACGTGCAGAAGAAATCCCTGGAGGTCTCGCTGGCCGAAGTGGAGGGCGACTACTGCGGCCAGCTGTCCCAGGTGCAGCAGCTCATCGGCAGCCTGGAGGAGCAGCTGCTGCAGGTGCGCACCGACACCGAGCACCAGAACGCCGACCACCAGCGGCTGCTGAACGCCAAGGCCCGCCTGGAGCTGGAGATCGAGACCTACCGCCGCCTCCTGGACGGCGAGGCCCAAGGGTGAATAGACCGGTTCAAATAGGTTGAAAATAACTTCGGTGGCTGACCAACAGTGGCCACCCGATGCACTTGGGGCAACAGAAGGAAGGGTTCCTTTGCTGATGGAAATTACCACATCTCCTAAGAGCATGCCTTGGATTTATTCAATGTTCTACACTTTGCAAAGTGTTGTCACCCATGATCTTAATTGATCATTCATAAAATGCTGGGATAATGGTACCACAGACAGAGGCGTACCTCAAATGAGCACGAGAGAAGGCACCCGTTAGAGTTCTGATATCAATGTCCTAACGCTAAGAATGACACACAAACGATAGCCACCCAAATCACCTCACAACCTACCGCAGTGAACTTTCCAAAAGCAGCAGCAGCCTGGACTAGTGGGAAGAGCCCAGGGCTGTAAATCAGGAAATCTAAGTTCTGAGATCGGACCGTACCTTCACTGCCAGTTTGCTTCACTCTGAGAGCCTGCCGTAGGGAGGGTTTGAAAATAAAAGGCCACTGAGCCAACTGATAACTTTCAGGGTGCATTATTCAGTCGTTGTGCATCAAGAAATGTAGACTACCTTCTCTATTCAGCCATAGCTTTATGTACATTTTTAGCTTCAACAGCAAACTCTTTATTTCTCCTCCTCCCAGAAAGTGTCATGTGGTATCATCTCCTTTGTTTTCTTTACAGTGACAGTTTCGATGAAACTTTATATGTGACCGAATCCAAACCTCAGACACAATCGATCGATTCCTCTAAAGGTATGTGGATTCCCTAAGAATCACTTAGAGTAAGTCAGAATCACACTTACTAAGGACTAAAATGATAAGATCTCTTGAATATTGCAGTATTATTAATAATTGAAAGTATATTTGCATTCTGAGCCAAGGAAAAAATATTTATGCATTCCTGCAGAAAAATGAGTAGACTGTACTGTATTAAAACTCCTGGCAAGCCCAGAAGGAAAACAATCTACTCTAGGAAGAAGAGTTATGAACATCACAACCACTTTTTAAATTTTTAAAAAGAAAAATATTTTCATTTGTACATAAGACAACACTGAATACATTTCACTTTCACTGTATAAAATGCATTGTTTTAGTATACAAAAGTCACTTTTGAAAATTTAAAATAGAGAGACTATATCTGCCAATAGCTCATGTAAAGCTTAAGTTAAACAACAACCAACTTTGGATGAATATGTGAAACACTAACTCCTGCCCCTTCATTCCATTTTTACCTTTAGAACAATCTAAATCCCGGAAGATCAAGACAATTGTGCAGGAAGTGGTGAATGGTGAAGTGGTCTCATCTCAAGTTCAGGAAGACCTAATGTAAAATTTCGCAAGATCTGCCCCATGGTTGGTTCCTTAGGAATGGGAAATTTACAAGTAGAAATTATGCCTTTCAGAGTAAGATACTATATTAGTTCAATTCTACTTCAGTCTTTCATTTTTCTTGGATTCCCTATTCACTTTGAGTCCCTTCTGCTCTTTAATTACAAGTCACTGTGGCCATGTTGGTCTTTATCACCTTGTATCTTCTGGACCTGGTGCAGTCTTCTAATAAACTTTCTTTTGGTGACGAGGAACATATTTTAATCACAGGATTTTGATCAAGTAGTATTGTTTTAATAGAGTTAAATAAAATATGAATGGTAATAATGTGAGATATGTACCTTCTTTATTCCAACAATAATGTCAAGAGCATAGAGAGAGGTTTGTAAAATACTAATAGTAAAGTAGATAAACACCGGGATGAACATGTTGGGTTGAGGATTAAGAAGATTCTTTTAGAAGTTCTGTCCTTTTTACATCAGCCCATCAAGGTTACAGCAAAATTACATTGTCCACTATGGGGGATAACAGCTGTCCTGTTCATTTCCTAGGACCTTCTTTCATTCAGTCAAGAAACACTTATGGAACCCCTATAGTGTGCAAGACTGGAGACTCAAAGATGAATAAGATATATGATGAATGAGGTCCCTGCCTGGAGGAGCTCACAACTGAGGGCAGAGACAGACACCTACTGGGAACAGTGATAGGGAGAGATAGGGCACATAGAAGTTCAAAGGCCATATGGAGAAAGAAATGAACAATTTGTCAGGGGGTAACTAATTGCTTCACACAACAATCAACCAAGAAAGAGTGCCTGGGTGGCTCAGTAGGTTGGCTGTCCACCTCTTGATTTTATACTCAGGTTGTGATCTCAGTCATGGGACTGAGCCCCAAGTTGTGCTCTGTGCTCAGAGCAGAGTCTACTTGAGATTCTCTTTCTCCTCCTTCTGCCCCTCCCCCCACTCTCTCTCTCTTTAAAATTAATTAATTAATTCGTTTTTAAAAAGAAAATAAATTAACCAGGCAGAAAAGGGAAAAAGGGAACAGAGGAACACATGTGAAAAAACACAAGGGTATAAACAAACATTGTTTTGATGTCCTTTCTCCTATTTGGCACCGGTGAGGCCCAGATTGGGGTTTCTACTGGGGCGGATCAGACCCACAAGTCAATAACAGATGTCATGTTCTGGGTTGTGGCAGAAAGTGGGCAAAGTCTAAGCCTGAGTAGATGGGGGTTCAATCTGGATTGCCAAATTCAAAACCCTAAAAGGAAAAATAAGAGCAGGATTTAATGATTAAGAGCCTGGGTTCTGAAGCCAGACTGGGTTCGAATCCTGGCTCTGCCACTTCATAGCAAGTAATCTAATCTCTGTGTGCCTCAGTTTCCTGATCTTTGAAGTAGATGGGTTTTGTGGAGATTAAATGAGGTAACATACATAAAGCACTAGGAGCAGTCTCTGGCACTTAACAAGTATTCAATATTTGCATTCTATTATTATTAGTGTATGGAACCAAAATGGGATGCAAAAACCAGGGGAACTGATGAGCAAGGAGTGTCAAGGGGAGCAGAAGGGAGAGAGAGGAGTCATGCAAGCCTAAAGGAATTCCCATGCTGAATGCAAAAGCCCATGGAAGGTTATTAGGCCATTTTAGCTGACTTGCTTCAGCATCCAGCTTTCTGAAGTCACACTTCCTTTTAATATTTGCTAGTGGTTTCCAGTGCTCCATTTATCTCCCTGTATTATGCATAGCAATTCAACTCTCTGCCTAGCTCTCCCCTTCTAGAACACATCATAGGAAAACTTTACCTTTAGACCCAAAGAGATTATCAAGGTCTTTTCCTAAACAAGGTCTACAGCCCCCAAGTAATAAAGGATGCCCCTTTTCTGGTACTCAAATGTGGCTGTAATAGTTACTGTTTCAAATAACACCTGTTTTCCTTATAACTACATCTGAGTTGTGTGAGACTCAAAGGAGAAAGGGGTTTTGCACAAGGATAAACCCAGTTTCTTGGTTCTTAGCTACTATCTTAGTTTCTCAGCATTCCTTTCTTTTGGAAGCATTTCTCCACTAGGCTCCCTTAGACAATACCTCACTTGCCACTTTTTCTCAGACTCTCCTTTGTGACCTCTGAATGTTGGCCCAATCTTCCTGTCCTCCCTCTCTATACTCGTTCCCTAGGTGATCTTAACTAATCATTCTAAAATAACCATCTATAGCCTTATTGTGGTGATCACTTCATAATATACACAAATATTGATTCATTACACTGTACACTTGAAACTAATAAACATTATGGGTCAATTATACCTCAATAAAAAAACAAAGTAACCTATGCATTACTTCTTGTGGTAGCATCCAAGATGGTCCCAGGAATCCCCACCTCCTGGTACTCATGCCCCTAGGTATAGTCCGCTCCCACAATGAATAGAGTAGGTCTACTGAAGAAATGACTGTGTGTGATTTCCAAGGTTAGGTCACAAAAAGCATTTCCATTCTGGGGCACCTGGGTGGCTCAGTCGGTTAAGCATCTAACTCTTGGTTTCAGCCATCAGGTCAGAGTTGTGAGATCTGACACTGTGTCAGGCTCCATGCTGATCTCGGAATGTGCTTGAGATTCTCTCTTTCCCTTCCCCTCCCCACCCCATCTGCACCTGTGCTCTCTCAAAATGAAAGAAAGAAAGAAAGAAAGAAAGAAAGAAAGAAAGAAAGAAAGAAAGAAAGAAAGAAAGAAAGAAAAAGAAAGGAAGGAAGGAAGGAAGGAAGAAAGAAAGAAAGAAAGAAAGAAAGAAAGAAAGAAAGAAAGAAAGAAAGAAAGAAAGGAGGAGAAGGAGGAGAAGGAGAAGAAGAAGGAGGAGAAGGAGGAGGAGGAAGAGAAGGAGGAGGAGGAGAAGGAGGGAACTTCCCTCACTCTGGGGGAAGTCAGCTGGTCTTAAAGTTATATTGGGGGGGAGGGGAACTACATGAAAAAAAATCAGTGGTATCACAAAATTTCCCAGTTAAGCTCCAATGGCGAGGATCTCATGGAACAGCCATCAAATCCAAAACTGCAGTCCTTTTCTGGTAATATCTGAGAATATTCTAGTCCTCAGTTGGCAAAGGATACATTAGGTTTATTATTTAAGTTCACTCTGCCCTATTCTCACTGCTAAGAAATGCAATTAACACAGCACCCTTATCATGAGATTCCGGCCCTCATTCACTAGACCACAAGTCCTAATTCAACACAGACGTAAAAGGTCCTTTTGCACTCAGGAGTTAATGAATTGAAGAAGTGAGAGGTCTATCTTTAAAGAAAATAACCTATAAGAAAAATTCCAAGTACAGGATCAGACAACAAAAGACAAGCATATTGTTCATGATTATTTTAAAATATAAACCTTTACAAATTAAAATATTTACTTTTTATATGCATTTGTTGTATGTACAGGCCACAGAAAGGTCTGGAAAACATTGTATATGCTAAGTTGTTACGTGGTTATCTTTTGGAAATTACCAATGACTTTGAAGGCTATTTTTTTTAATGTACATTTCTTAAAATGCTTAACAAAGAGCATGTATAACTCTGATAATTAGGGACACCATGAGTTTTAGTTATCCAGAACAAATGGGTTTGCAAGTAGGTCCCAGTAGGAAGGGAACCATCTAGAAAACAGCCCTAGGTTGCCAAAGCAGTCACTTCTTTAGGCTTTGTAAGAGTGCCACCTGCTGGAATCTCAGGAGCTCAACTTTTTAAAAAAAAACCCTGCTCTTCAAGCCACTTGAGGTATGTTTGATACCAGAAAGTTTTTTGTTTTGTTTTGTTTTGTTTTTTAAGGGGCGGGGGAGGGGCAGAGGGAGAGGAGAGAGAGAATCTCAAGCAGGCTCCACGGTCAGCACTGAGCTGGACACAGTGTCAGATCTCACGACCCTGAGATCATGACCTCAGCCAAAACCAAGAGTTGGATGCTTAACCAACTGAGCCACCCAGGCGCCCCTAGGAAGTTCACTTTTAAAAAGAGAGAGGTAAAGGAAAGACAAAAGAGCAAACCTTTTTACAAACATCAACTTAATAAATTAAAACGTTCTTAAATAAAAAGTGGCTTTAGTTTCCATAGAGTTCACCAGTAAGGAGGCAAATTATCTCAAGGCATAAAGAAGAAAGGAAGTGGTTATTCAGAGTTTAGAGAACCAGACAGCCAATCTGAACTACTCAAGCTTTTAAAAATATACTCAAACATCAACTGAAAAATTCATTCCCATAGCCGAGAAAATGACTTTTTAATGGACTAATAAATGTTTCTTAAGATTGGAGCTGGACCTAAGATTTAAATGTCATTTAATATTAGTCTCATAAATGCAAAATCAAACTAAAAAATATTAGTGTCCTAACTGAATATATCCTCTTCATCCCATGCCACTTCCCTGGCTGAACTTGGCTGGTCAGAATATGTGCATTTTAGTTGTCAGCTTGGAATGCACCTCCTGTTATACACACATTAAGTTTCTGCTAAGAAAAGTGTATCCATTTGGGAATATTTCATTTATTTGCAAATACATGGGATTTTTTAAAAAAATCATTAAGGATGTGATTTCATATTTCAAATGAACAGAGCTGCAAATACAACTTTTTTAACCAGCTGAAGTATAATTTTTAATTTTTTAAACAATGATCAGTTGGTATATTTATGTATACATGTGGGCATCACATATTTTTATTTGTATATTCATTCATTCAACCAATATTTATTTAGCACCAACTATATGTAAGTCTTAATATATTCTATTGAAAATAACCAGCTTTTACTAACTAAAGGTAAATACATGATAAAATTTCATACATTATTCTCCATGGTCACGTTGGTGCAAATAGAATAAGGCAAGTTACCATCATTTTTAATTGGCAAAAGCGTCACTGCTCCACACACAGTAAATGTAATTATTTAACAGAAGTATGAGGAGGCTTAGTCAATTCCTGTTGGAAGATAGGACACCTCTTCATTCATTTTTAAGAGTTTTACAAGTTTTTTAAAGGGGCAACTCACACTGTTACACTGGTATTTTCAGGGTATTTTTTAAAATTTTATTTTTTAAGTAATCTCTACACCCAAAACATGGGACTTGAACCTACAACCCTGGGATCAAGAGTCGCATGCTCTACCAACTGAGCCAGCCAGGCGTCGGAGCATATTTTAGATTATGATACTCTCAAATATTTATTATATTTTACATGACATTTTTCATTATATTAAATACTTTGAAGGTACTTTAAGTTGTTTTCACTGGGCACCCATTTTACACAACCTCATGTGCTGATTCTGGAATGACAGAGTAATTTCAATGTTAAACTTTCCTGTCTTATAAGTAACTGAGTAGGTTGATAATAAGGTAAATTTTCATCATTGTTTTAAATATATATATATACACATATATACACAATACACAATATATATACACATATACATGTGTATGTATGTATATACAATCAGCATCTCATCAAGACAGAATCCTGGAACCAGCACTGCGGAACTAGACCTAGACTAACAGAGAATTCGCTGTTCCTGTGCTCTAGATAAAGCAGAACAATGAAGCCCAGTTTCGCTGTCTCATTCATCAGAGGTTGGTGTAACGAAAAGCCGTCCAAGGGGTGAGGAAGGTGGGAGAATCTGACTCAGTTCCCCAGCAGAGCCAGCCGAGCCAGCGGAGCCAGCAGAGCCTTTAGTCGTAGCTTCCCCTACATGACTCTGGAAGGTGTTTTTGCAGCTTGCAGAGCTGGAAGGAGCAAGAACTGAATGCTAACCAGTGGGAAGATGAGAAACGCTCTAGGGGAAGGTAGGTCTCAGCGGGGAGGAGAGCCCGATGAACATTTTAGTCACCATTATCATCATCATCTGTCACCTCCAGGGTATACAGCGAACGGTTGCATGACAGAGGTGATAATTTCTGAGGAGTTACAGGACAATATAACATCACAATAGCCCAGATAAAAAGCTAAAGCACGCTTAACCGCTGTGCCACCCAGGCGCCCCTCCAGAGGGAGATTGTTAAGCTGCGTTTTCCAAAGTACTGGCATTCAGGAAACCTAATCATATAAAACCATATTCCAAAAATGCATGCTATGCATCACAAAACACTTGCTACACAAAAATATATCCAAACACCTTATATCATCATAACTTGTCTATGTTTACAATGTTTATGGGTCATTTATGTTTGGTTTAGCCAGAAAAATCACGAAATAAGGGTTATTTTAACAAGTTCATACATTTCTGTCAAATTGTACTTTGGCTAAACAAGCCAAGAAAAGTTATTCCATCAATATTGGTCTAAAAATCCTTCCACTGTAACTTCTTAACTAGGTCAAGCTCCGTCTCTCCAGAGTCCATTGATTTATTTATTCATTCAACAAATATTCTAAGCACATCCTGGCCACATCTGGCATTCTGCCTCCTAAAAATTCCTCCATCCCCACCACTACCACAGCAGTCCAGGCCACCGCTCATTGCTCCTCCCTGAAAACCACACAGCTTCCATGTGCACCTTCCTCCACTCTGTTCCTCCCGCCACAGTCAGGGAGAGATTGTTTGGAAAAGACAAACCTGGCCCTGTCACCCTATTGCTTAAAACCCTTCAAAGGCTTCCTATAGTCCTTGGAATAAAGACCAAAATCTAGCAAGGTCTGGCCTGGCCCACTTTCCCATCTCTCAAATTGTGTGCCTTCCCCGGTCTTCACCCCTCCCCCTACTGGCCTAGTTCAGCTTTTCTACACCCTGCTCCTTCCCCTAGACTTTCCCCTCTTTGCCTAGAATGTGCTCCCTCTCCATTTTGGCCCGGCTAACACCTACTCACCTTGCCAGGTTTTAATTCGACGTCATCTCCTCTGAAGAGCCTTGACTAGTCTCTACCCCTCCACCTCCCCCCACCATTATAACCACATCAGGTTCCCCTATTACACACTCTCATAGTACCTCCAGTCTTCTTATGTATTTATTTACACAACTAGTGAATTAAATGCCTGCCTCTCCCACTGTAAGATCTCTAAGCTCTCCACTGTTTTGCCTTCTACCACAGCCCTGGTGTCCAGCCCAGTATATAAAACAACTTAGCCCACTGTGTGAGAAAAAAATCAGTATTTGCTGAATATGCGTGCATGGAATTGTGTACAAGTGCTAGACCACTGACTCAATAAAAGTTGGAACAACACTACTGTGGCATCCCGAGGACTTAGCATAGGACTACCACATAAGAGGCACTCACTAAACGTTTGTTGCATGAATACTGAAAAGTGTTGATATATTTCTTCTATTATTTTCTTGAAACATTCAACAGATTTTTCTCTATTTATTGACTCTACAATTTATTTATTAACTCAAATTTTCCACCACTTATCTTTGGTAAGACTGAGTAAACAAACCAAAATTAATCAATGCACAGCAGCTAAACGGTATCCATCATATGGGAGGCATTAAGAGGATGCTATGCAGGATTATTTACAATAGCCAAGATATGGAAGGAACCCAAGTGTCCACTGACAGATGAATGGATAAAGAAGATGTAGTGTAGATCTACAATGGAATATCACTCAGCCACAAAAAAAAAAAGAATGAAATCTTGCAATTTGCAACATCCCCTCTAACATGGACCTAGAAGGCATAATGCTAAATGAAATAAGTCAGTCAGAGAAAGACAAATACCATATGATTTCACTCATATGTGGAGTTTAAGAAACAAACAAGCAAACAAATAAAGAGACAAACAAGAAAACAGACTCAAATACAGAGAACAATCTAGTGGTTGCCAGAGGGGAGGTGGATAGGCGGACATAGATATAAGGGGTTATCTTGAAGAGCACTGAGAAATGTACTGAATTGTTGAATCATTATATGGCATACCTGAAACTAATAGAACACCATGTATTAATTATACTTGAATAAATAAAGAGGATGCTTTGGATATATTTAATTTGAATCTATTTATTTTGGTTAGTTTATTTTTTAAAAAATATGAGTCACATGGAAAGGAATTCCACTTACTTTATTCTCCTTAAATCTTTTTTTTTTTTTAAAGATTTTATTTATTTATTTGACAGGGAGAGAGACAGCCAGCGAGAGAGGGAACACAAGCAGGGGGAGTGGGAGAGGAAGAAGCAGGCTCATAGCGGAGGAGCCTGACGTGGGGCTCGATCCCATAGCGCCGGGATCACACCCTGAGCCGAAGGCAGACGCTTAACCGCCGTGCCATCCAGGCGCCCCATATTCTCCTTAAATCTTAATAAAAAAAAAATTAGGCTGTCAGGGACTAAAACACCATGAAGAAGTTGTTTGCATTTTATTGAGAAATTTGGTGAATTCAATTAATATTTTCAGAAAACTTTTAGGATACTTGTCACTTTGTGGAGACATAACTTTTTTTATCTAGAATACACAAATTCTCACTTGGTAATTTCACAAGGCATATTGATATAAATCATATTGCTCAACAGACAGTATCTGATGACTCAGTAGAAAGTGATCTTCAGTTTCAATAAGCAGTCCTTACATTAATGATGGTGTTTTTGTTTTTGTTTTGTTTTGTTTTTGTTTTTTAGGAAATTAACCTGAGGACGTTTTCCCATATATCTAAAGAGTCCCAGGAGTTGTTTTCACAAAATGCAGTACCTCGGTCTCTATGAAGTCTTCATTAGAAAAAACAAAACTGCATCCATTAAAGCTCACTTATGAAGCAACCCCACAATCCTCTTACTCATCACAGAGCGTGTTTTGTATACAGGCAATCAATTCACTATGGATACAAAACTGAGTTCTCTTAAAGCAACTGACAGAAGATAGATTGGCTTTCCATGGGGCGCCTGGGTGGCACAGCGGTTAAGCGTCTGCCTTCAGCTCAGGGCGTGATCCCGGCGTTGTGGGATCGAGCCCCACATCAGGCTCCTCCGCTATGAGCCTGCTTCTTTCCTCTCCTACTCCCCCTGCTTGTATTCCCTCTCTCTCTGGCTGTCTCTATCTCTGTCGAATAAATAAATAAAATCTTTAAAAAAAAAAAAAAAAAGATTGGCTTTCCATGTAAAAATTGAGTCTGAAACCTTAAAACTCCTGGTAATCTAGACCAAAATAGAACTTGTTCCCCTTCGTTAACAAGGTGCTCTATCTAAAATAGATTTTTCTCTCAAATATTTACTGGGCATTACAGAAGCAACTGGGAGCGAGCATAGACAATATATGCAAAAAACACTACCTCGCAGTGTAAAGACACCTGCCTGGACCAGAAAGAAAATGTGCTGTGGTGCTACAGAAGGCTGGTGGGGGGAGAGAATACACGGGGCTGGGGCATGAAGACCGGGGCCATTCTTATGGCAGAAAAGCATTTGAGCAGTTTTGAGGATATAAAACTCTCAATGTATGGTGTTAAATGAAAATGGGTAGGCAGGAACAGAACCAAAAAGCATCTCGCTCGGAATGCTTTCCCACAAGACTAAGTGACTTTCTTCTGAGAATCCTGTGTTCTTTGACCATGGTGGTCGGAACTTTATTTATAGATGAGTTTGTGTGTCTGATTCCTCTTCAAAGACAGGGCCACATATTATTGACCATCCAGAAATACATTCCCAGCACTTAATGCAGCATCTGGCAGAATGTAGGTATGCGAAACATGTTGAAGTGATGTTTAGAAACATCACATTCAGGGGCACCTGGGTGGCAGTCGATTAAGTATCTGCCTTCAGCTAAGGTTATGATCCCATGGTGCTGAGATCAAGCCCTGCGTGGAGCTCCCTGCTCAGTGGGAGGCCTGCGTCCCCCTCTCCCTCTGCTGTTCTCCCTGCTTATACTCTCTCTCTCTCTCTGTCCAATAAATAAATAAAATCTTTTTAAAAAGAAAGAAAGAAAGAAAGATCACGTTCAGTTTATACATTGTCAAAGTGATTGAAAAATTCAAGGGAAAAGACCAGCTAAAATCCAATGAAAACTAATTGTTAACAAAGCCCATCATTTGGCACAGTTCAAAATAAACGAATTTTTCATTTTGGCACCAATTACACTGTCACGCAGGTATAGCTCTAGTTACGAGTCATTCGAAATTCTGTAATCTGGGAATAATACAGTGTATTTTAATCACTATATTACAGCAAGTGAGGACACAGGAAAACAAACCCAACGATACCGCGAAGTGCCCACCGATCAGTTTGTGTTAGGAAGAATGTCCTACTCAGCAATGCTATAACAGTAACACCTAACAGCTGAACAACCCAGAAGAAAAAATATGAATCGTCAGGGCAAGTCTGCTTAGAGTGAAATAAAAATCCAATGTGTATTATGAGATTTTGCAATAGCTCATGTTGTAATATAGAAATGTGATTTTAACTGAAGGAGGAAGATAATTATAGCTTAGGAGCCAAATAGCTAATCAACACCACAATCTTAAATGTCTGAGTGACAAGCTTTGGCCTCACACCCAAGAGGGTGAACCCAAAATGTGAGTAAAACAAGTTTCCATTGCAAATGCATTCAACACACCTGAGCCATCCTGAAACTAAGGTGGGGGCAGGGGTGGGGAAGGCAAGGGTGTTGGGTTACATGACTAATTATTAAATTTAAATAATTTCTCTATTTAAGAGGAAAACAAGAAATTCTGTGTTGTATTCTACCTCTGGAAGTACTATGATGCTGGAGACTGACTGCAATGTAATATAACACAGCATGAACCCCTTAAAAAAACATATTCCTTGAACTAACACTTAGAGACAGAAAAAAAGAAGTTCAATCAACCCTACAGATTTAGAAGTGATCCAAGTAATGGCAACCCAGATAATGGAAGTGAAAACCATGTTTTCCAAGGAGCAATTGAAAGAACGGGTGACCCCTTAGCTTAGAAAAGAAACGATTTAGGAGGGCGGAGTAACACTCTTTAAATATCCAAAAGACTCCAAAGCTAAGTTTTATGTGGCAGAGGGCACACTCTATTCTGTGTGGCGAATTTCATAGTGTGGCAAATTTCAGTTCAATATAATGAGAGCGTTTTTAGTAGTTAGCACAGCTCGAATAAATACAATCTTTAAAGAAAAAAAAAAAAAGAACAGCTCAGAAACGGAATGCCCAATGAGATAATGAGGTTCTCTTCACTAGAAATAGTCAAGTAGACATGAGAGATATTTGATTAAGGGAGCTCTGCTTGGTGTTGAATATCAAGAGAATCAAGAAGGGAACTAATATTTGTAGGTACCTACCATCTGCAAGACACTTAGCATGTGTTATCTAAATGGGCAGTCTCTACCTAATGAATTGGATATTATTTCTCAGATGAGAATACTAGGGGTCAGAGATGTTAGGCAACTTACCACACACCCAGTAAGAGGCAGAGCTAGGATATGAAATCTGGGAACATCTAAGGTCCCTCGCATATTGTGTCCTGGTCGACACCATGACAGTGAACATGTTAGTGGCCTAGATGATTCCATGATGATCATTTCTGTCAATCTTTCTAGTCTGGTATTATTTCCGTCAAACTATCTAGAGACTTTTGGTCGTAGCTTTCCCCATGACATCAAACTCAAAAGATAAACCACCCTTTAGGTCCTTTACAGATGAATTCTGTAATTCTGATGACCAGAATCCCTAACAACTCATCTAAACTAGAAAGGGCAGAGAGTTTTAGCTCACATGGATTCAATCTAGGCAACTGATTTGGTTTCTTGGATTAAGGTATTAATAAAAGTTCCACAACCAGTCTAGGATCAGCAGGAAAGAGTCTCATTATCAATTAGTAATGTCTGCTATGAGTACAGGACAGAGGAGTGGCAGCAAGAAAGTTTTGTGTTTGTCATCTCTAACCTACATATTTCTTAAACAATTTTCTATTTTTCATCCTCAATTCTTGAATGGATACAAGCTCTACTTTTTTTACTAACTGTTGAAAATAATGCTAATGTTGAAAGTAATGCTTCCTGCTATTATCCCTAAAACCACTAATGGAGGGTATAGGAATACATAATGAGACAGACAGAAAGCAGCCCACAAGACTGATTATCAAAGTACTTTATTAAAAATGTAAATTAGAATTATGGAAATCCTACCCTGGTCTAGAATCTGTTCCTCTCAGCCTTTCATGTCCAGAAACTGGACTTTACCAGTATACTCAGAGGTGACGTGGAACTTCATAGTGACTTATAATGATTGTATTCATACAATACTAATGTATAGATTAGAATGCCAGCTATTGAATTAACAATAAGGGACATATCTTTCCAGGTCGTCAAGGCCACTCAGAACACTGACTTTCCTGCTGTACATGTACTTGACAGGATGAATTAGGAATCAGGAAGCTGCTGCATGAGCACAGAATTTGAACAGAAGTTAACAGAAAGACTTGAGGGACATTTCCTCCAGATCCGCCCGAGGCCAGGTAAGACATCTCTGCCACATGTTAGGCAACTCCTGTCTAGTGGCTGGACTGACCATATGCCCAAATTCAGCATCTCTCTCCTTAAGACGAGGCCAAAGGAAGCTTCCCTAAATCCCCTTTTGATATTCCCTGCTGACCACACTCCTTACCCAGTTGTTGGCCCTGGGAGACAGATTATATTTTGGTTTTATTAGTTCAGTTAGGAAGGCAACTATATTTCCTTTTCTCCCAAGCTCATGGGGATACCTCTCTGTCACATCCATATTTATAGCTGGGACTACCGCTTTCAAGTATCAAAGTGCGGCTGTTTGGTTCACCGTACATAAATATGTAGCCTTATCATTTTAAAAGTACACAGGAAAAAGATACATACCTTATAGGCTCCGTGTACATTTACCATCGTGATTCTTCTAAAACGAAGAATTTTTCCAGTCATTTTTTTAATGATACCATGTGTCTGTTCTTTAAAAGACCCCTGAGATGAAGCTTAAATTAGTCATCCAACAGGTCATTTCCTACATCATTGAGGCTTCACTGTGTCTTGGATCACTATTATTTCTTTATTAAGTTTTAAATTTTAGGGGCACCTGGGTGGCTCAGTTGGTTAAGTATCCGACTCTTGGGTTCGGCCCAGGTCATGATCAACACCCACGTCAGGCTCTGCTCTCAGCAGGGAGTCTGCTTGAACATTTTCTCCCTCTGTCCCTCCCCCTACTTTCTCTCTCTCCTTCCCCCTCTCTCAAATAATTTTTTTTAAGTTTTAAATCTTAATTCCAATATAGTCACCATACAATGTTATATTAGTTACAGGTGTACAATACAGTGATTCAACAGGTCCACTACTGTTTCTGATCACTCTTCCATTCCAGATACCTAAGTGCTATTTCTCTTCTTGGTTCTTTGCATGTTCTCCTTTTCTTACTTTCCCAGAAGCCCTAAGGAGTTACAAAATTCTACTTCTTTCTATTCTCAAGTGCATTCCACACCCAACAATCTTCACTCCACCCTTGCTTCCCTCCTCACCATTCTTTTATCTTCTTTGCCCACTCAGGATGCTGCAGCAATATAAGACACAGATGGCTTCATTCCATCTCATCCTTTCTTCCCTGATGACAGAAGGTCTGGCTTCTGTGCTCTACATTGTCTGGAAAATTCTAGCTTTCAGATCTCCAAGGATCGTGTGGCAAAATCATGGACTTTGTTCTAGCCCTCATTCTCCCTGATCTCTCTTGCAGACTTTGAAACTCAAGATTTGAAAGAACCTCTGGGAGGTTCTAGAAACCCCAGCAGGTGAATCATTCACACTTCAATCCATGATGTGATTTCTGGGGACTCTTCCAGCTTTCCAGATCACTCCTTATTCACTCCCTTTACTAGGTACTTACTTTCCCCTCTATGAGTAAGCCTAACTTTGAGGGTTTCCTCACCATTCAGCCTTAACCTTCTACTCTTCTCTCCCTTAAAAAACTCAGTTGTTCTCAAGGCTTCAACTATCACCCTGATATAGATGATACCTAGCCTTATGCACTCTCCTAAATTCTTCTATTAATTTCCATTTTTTTAAAAGATTTTATTTATTTGACAGAGAGAGAGGCAGCGAGAGAGGGAACACAAGCAGGGGGAGTGAGTGAGGGAGAAGCAGGCTTCCCACTGAGGAGGGAGCCCGATGCAGACCTCGATCCCAGGACCCAGGGATCATGACCTGAGCCGAAGGCAGACACTTAACGACTGAACCATCCAGGCACCCCTTCTATTAATTTCCTTTTTATTTTATTTTTTTAAAGAGTCTCCTATTAAGGGCATTCTCTCTTAGTTACTTTATTTCTTTTTTATTTTTTTTAAAGATTTTATTTATTTATTTGACAGAGATAGCCAGCAAAAGAGGGAACACAAGCAGGGGGAGTGGGAGAGGAAGAAGCAGGCTCCTAGCAGAGGAGCCTGATGTGGGGCTCGATCCCAGAACGCCGGGATCACGCCCTGAGCCGAAGGCAGACGCTTAACGACTGAGCCACCCAGGCGCCCCTTAATTTCCTTTTTAAAGGGAATTTAATTTTCCTTTAATTTGAGCAAATGGTCATGTTATATAATCGACAAACTATAAAGACTGAGAATATGTATGTATTTTAGTTAGTAGCTTTGAGAGAACTCAGTCCCCAATACTTATATGATCTTTTCAGAATCCAAAGCCGCCAAACTGAAAAATGACTTTGCAATCCTGTCCTACTTGCCATCTCTAAACTACTGAAATCTTCCACATTGTTGACCATTCCACCTTCTTGAAATTCTCCTCTCCCTGGGCTTTCTTGAAACTTGTTTTGTAGCTCTCTCCTTTTTCCTTTGAGTGTTACCTTTCAACATCTTTTGTTTCTCCTTAAATGTTACAGTTCCTCAAGGTTTTATCTTTGGTCCTCATCTCTACCAATTCTCCCTGCAAAATCTCATCCAGTTTCATGGTTGCTCTTTGCCAGTAACTTCCAAATCTAGCCACAATTTCTGAATCCCAGACCCACACTGCAACTGCCTTTGGAATATCTTTACCTGGATGTTGACAGGTGCTTCACCCCAAATCTTCCCTATCCTGAATTCATTATCTTTCCTACAAAACCTGTTCCTCCTTTGCATTCCCACATCAGCTAATGGCACTTCTCAAAGTCCAAAACTGGAAACCTCTTGTCATTTAACACTCCCTCCTTCTCCCTCATCAACCCAAAACTAAGCAATAATCAAATGCAACCATTCCTATCTTCTGTCTTTCCCTTCTTTCCACCCCACTGCTACTTTCTGGAAGTTCTCGTTGTCTCTTCCCCTCCCCCCAGACTCTTGCAAAGCCTCCTGTCTCATCTCCTGCCTCCAGTTTCCCTGTGATGCATCTGGTACACTGGCCACAATGTTATCTTTCTAAAAATTAGGGTCATGTTCACCCTCTGCTTAGCAACCTTTATTGGTCCACCCCCTGATTATAGGACCAAGTCCAAATTCCTTTGGATGGTATTAAAGGCCCTTCCCCAACTGGTTCCAACCTATTTTTCCAGTCTTATCTCTTGGAAGTCACTCATACAAACTTTATGCCCCAGCCAAACCAAACTTCTCAGTTCTTCAAACATGACATGCATATTTACACCTCCTTTATACACACTGGTCCCTCTGCCTCAAAATTTCTCCCCCGCTCATTTTTTAGGATATCATTCAAATGGCACCTCCTATTCCAGAGACTGGTTTCTCTTTCTTGATGCTTCATATACTTATATAAATCTGTATTGTTAAAATCATCCTATTCTGTAACTATTTGTGTCTTATCCCTTACGCTCTACCCCCCAAGATATAGTTTCTTGGAAAGCGAGGATCACATCTTACTTATCTTTGCATCTTCAGAACCCCATAAAGGGTTACTGGCATATAATATATATTCAGTGAGTGACTTGTATAAAAATGGGGAAATCAGAGCCAAAGTGCCTGTCCTTTCCCTGAAGAAGGTGAAGGGAAAGGCCTAGAGACAAAAAAAGAACACTCTTTACCCTCTTCTCTGCTTCACCTGATCTAACAGTCAGTTGTACTAACTGAAAGAATACAGAAAAGGCCTTTCTGCAGAATTTTTATCACCACAATGCCTGAAATTCCACTTAGGTAAAAGGTACATTTTTTCAATGTAAACAGTTTTGGTGAACACCTCTCCGCCCCTACCCACCTTTGTCAGTAAGTCACACCTCAGATAAATTAGGCTAACCAGACGGTTATCCTCTCAGTACCTATTCCCACAGCAGGCTGAAAAGTCTCAAAGAGAAGGAGAAGAAAACAGGGAAACAGAGCACATCAGGGGAGGACAAACTAAACTGGGACGTGGCTTTAGTGTGCTGGGGAGCACCTCCAGGGCATGGGACACAGGAGAGCTGGAGGTGGAGGGCTGCTGAGAAGAAGAGAGCAGCAAAACAAAAATCCAAATTCAGTGGTGGAAACTTTGGTAGGTACTTTTCCTCTACTCCTCCTCAGAGATGGGGGAAACACCCTCTCTCACACTCAGCAAAAACAGCCCCACCTCTGCACGCAGATTTGGCTCTTCAGGGAAAGAACTCACCTTCCATTGTTACTTCACTCCTGCTAACTCTTGTAACCTAAGTATTGTTCCTACCTACAGCCCCCCTTATCCTGCCTTTCATCTAGGGAGGACGTGAGGAAGAGAGGGGTGAGCCGGTTTCTGTAGTCCCAAGACACAGGCTGCCACAACGGCTCAGATCTCATCTGATTCTATGATCTGAGACCTTCTCTTTCCTCCTCCCTTACCTGCAGCATCAAGCAGGGTTTCTGAGAGGGAGGGTGGAAGGAAGAAGCCCAGAGTGTTTCCATAAAGCAAACATAAAAAGTAACCAGGAACAATTTTCAGTCCTGTGTAACGTGTGTCGACATACCTTAAAGAAACTAAAAGCCAAGAGCTGTCTGGGAGGGTGCCCGACTCAGACTAAATGTATGACTTTGGTTGGGGTTTCTGTAAACTAGCCCTCCAGAGCACCCCTGTTCCAATCCTCCAAGCCCTGTTCTCTGCCTTCCTTCGATTCTAGAAGCCATTGATATTCTTCCAGTGAATTCCCTTGCTTAATGTGACCAGTCTGTTTCTGATTGCCATCATTAGCTACACCGTGAAGCCCACCTGGATCCTCCTGGAACAGATGCTCAGCTCCATCCTCCATTCCCCATACCCTTTATGCATAAATCTACCATTCCAGGAGCAGGTAAGCCCCTGTTCTCTACCCAGAATTATGCTGTCAAGAAAGAAACATGAATAATGCATGGTCTCTGCCTTCAAAGAGCCTACACTTTGATAAGCACGTATTTCATGGTATTGCAATTACTCACTTCCCTATTAACCTCTTGGCCTGCCATACAGTAGAATCCAAGCAGGACACAGCAGGCACCCTCGAATTAGGAAAAACTAAGGAGACTCTAATACACGGACTGTTTGCCCAAGTGTGGGCATGGTATAGGGAAACCACAAATAGCTATTATTACCCCCATGCCCAAAAAGACAAAGGAAAGGGACTCAGAATGGGAAAGTCAAATAAAGAGAGTCACCCTGAAAGGAGCTGTGGCTTTTAATGAAAGGCCACACCCAACTGGTAGGGGCCAGGGGAATAAATACCCCAAACTCATTCTCCTCCCTCTCTTCCTCTCATTTACTGATTGGGTTCCCACTGGGCAAACCTAATGAAAGCCAGAGAGCAGCTACCTTCCTGGAGCAGGAGAGCAGGAGGAAAAAGGTAGAGAGTGGAACCAGAGGGGCAAATGGCTTTGCAGGGTCAGCACTCAGTACACGTTTGCTGAATTACATTATTACTACTACATGTATGCAGACAATTTCTAGTTTCCCTTTTCTCTTCTTAGTTCTCAAATAGCTACATTAGTGTCTTAGTTGACAGTTTTCCTGATATACACAAGTTTAATTCTCTTCTTCCTCTCTGCTACAGAAATATATATACCTACATTAAGAAGACAATTGTCAGGAGCGCCTGGGTGGCTCAGTCATTAAGCATCTGCCTTCTGCTCAGGTCATGATCCCAGCATTCTGGGATTGAGCCCCGCATCGGCTCCCTGCTCAGTGGGAGCCTGCTTCTCCCTCTCCCACTCCCCCTGCTGGTGTTCCCTCTCTCACTGCCTCTCTCCCTGTCAAATAAATAAATAAAATATTTTTTAAAAAAGAAGACGACAATTGTAAAAAAAAAAAAAAAAAAAAAAAAAAGACTGCCTTGAATCTAACTTCCCAATAATCAGCATCCACTCTTGAAGCCTTGAGGAAGGTTCAGACTCTTCGGTCTTCCCATGCATTTTCACCCCCTCCAGTTTGCGCACCTGTGTAACAGAATCACGGGCCCTTAGGGGAAGACACGAGAAGGCAGAACACTCACCGTGCTCTGGAGATGGGGCGCAACGGACAGAGGTGGAGATCGTGGCATGAGGGAGTGGGGTGGCACAGAGCTGCCACTTGCAGACATTTGGGATGCTTAGGACAGACTAGGAGATAAGAAAGGAAGAAGTGCCAGAGAGAAAGTCAGAAGGAGAGGTGACTTCCAGAAATTAGGAGCAGACATCTGGAACAGAGCTCTGAGAAATGGGCATGGAAGCAGGAAGAGATCTGTGCATAGATTAAGAATAAGAAAGTTTGTACCTTCTCTTCAGTCTATTCCCCCACACACATCCTGACAGATTAAATCACATTTTTGCTTAAGGCTGCCCTTTTAAGTGCAAAACTGTGCTTTCAACAGATTTCTGCCCAAAATAACCTCTCTTCTCCTTATCAAGTAGTGAAAATCCTATCACGGGAAAAAATTTCTCATTTCTCAATTGAAGAACAAGCTCGAAATGCAAATGTTTGGATACCTAGAATAGTACAGTGAAAAAGGCTTGTATAAATGAACACTACCATATCTTTTCCTTAGACAGAGAAGGGGGCTAAAGCACAAAAAAGCCCATGGCTGGGGTGCCTGGGTAGCTCAGTCAGTTAAGCATCTGCCTTCAGCTCAGGTCATGATCCCAGGGTCCTGGGATGGAGCCCCTCGTCAGTCTCCCTGCTTGGTGGGGAGCCTGCTTCTCCCTCTGCCTGCAGCTCCCCTGTTTGTGCATGCTCTATCAAATAAATACAATCTCTTTTAAAAATTAAAAAAAAAAAAAAAGAAAGCAAGCCCATGGCTTCAGATGAAGGGCAGAGAGATTTCAACCCAGAGAAGAAAGGGCGAAGAAGAAAGCGAGCCAAAAACAAACATTAAGAACTCCACTGCTCTGTCCAGAGGAGTCCAAGATAGGCATGGATATCTAGAATCAACACACACTCAGATGCTGAACTTCAGAGGAACTCTGGGCAAGAGGAACACACAGCAACTGTCAAAAATCTCAGGCCTGTAACTGTCCCGTCAGAGTCCCCGGCACACGCTTCAGCATTCAATAAGTATGTCTTGAGTGAATGTGTGATATAATTAGAGTTATGAGTTTTAAAGACCACTCTGGATTCAAGTGGGGGAGTAGGGAGGAGAAGAGGGTACGGGAGAGAACGAGCACTTACTGAGTGCCTAGTGTGTACCAGGCATGAACACTTGTTTCTCATTTGTTTTCCCAACATCTTTTGGAAGTTGTACAGATGAAACTGAGACAAACTCTTCAGTGACTTTTATACAGGCTGGAAAACAGTGAACTGGACTCAAACACACATCTGTTTTGACTTCAAACTATATATACTACCCTGCGCAGACTCCCTGGAAAGAAACTGGCAGTTGGCTAGCAAAGCTACACAAAGAAGAGCTAGGCTCAAGAGCACGGGAATGTTATGAGTACAGGGGTCAGAAGGAAACAAGGTTTTTCTGTGAGAGGCATGTATGCAGGGTTTCAATAAAAAATGCTCATTCATCATGGTTCAAAACGCAAAGTCATGAAATGATGTCTGTTTTTCCCACCCGCACATAGTTTCCTGTCATATATAACCGACACCATGGGGAGGCATCACTTGGGCATAAATGGCCCGTCAATCTCTAAATTAAGTAAAAAAATTAAGCTGCTGCCTAAAAACTAGATATTTTTTACAAACTGCTCTTTAAAGATGATGTAATGTTACAGTGTTACATATAGGTCTCCACTTTGACTTTGAGGCTATATACTTCGACCTTAGGTCTCTGCTACATTTGCACACAATGGCTTATTCCTCTGGGTTCCGACAGCACAGCAGTGCTGGAAGTGGCTACCGTCTGTTAAGGCCATGGGGGAAGCTAGGACAATGGAGAGGGCTCAGAGAATTAGAGGGCGTCAGGCTCTCTGCTCAGCAGGGAGTCTGCTTCTCCCTCTCCCACTGTGCTCTCTCTCTCTCAAATAAATAAAATCTTGAAAAAAATCTATTCATTGTTTATCTGAAATTTAAATTTACTTAGGCATTCTGTATTTTATTTACTAAATCTGGTAACACTGGTAATTTTGTAATCTCCTGGGCATTCTTTAAAACCTTAACAATGATTTCTAAAATCTACATTTCCAGTTTTATCTTTTTAATCTATTGGCATTATCATATTCCAGATGCAAAAACCAAGCAACCTGGGACATTTCAAATTATTTTATTTTGGATCAGTACACGAAAGGGACCACGAAAAGCAGCTCACGTTGAAGTGAATGTAGAAATCAGTGTGTCCCAGGAGTGGACACGACTGCCCTGAGGGACCAGAGGAGCAGGCAGTAGGAGGTCTCACCAGAACAAAGCCATAGAGAGGCTGACGCCTGGTTTACGGAAAGGTAAGCCAATCACCATGAAAAAAAAAAAAAAATCCAGCACTAAGCTGATACCAAGTGTTTATATTTTCATTCCACTCTAAGGCTTCAGAGTAAAGAACTGAATGGGTATGCACTGACTTCTGCTGACAAGTCCCAACAGGAAAAAGATGGGTGAGTTGCAGCAAACTCTCCAGATGCTGGAATTAAAGCTTCAGGCCCAACCATCTCTAGTAAGAATGTTGCAATGTGTTGTTCTGAAAGTCCAAATTGTTCTCCACATAGGACAGTTACAAGACCGATCACAGATTTCTCAAACCATTTTAGGTCTCCTTAGAATACTCTTTTCACTCTAAAAACTAAAAGCAACTCTGCTTAAGGTTAAACGATAGAGGAGCAGTAAATCAGAAAAAGAGAGGAAGGCACGGTGCCAAGAACAGCTTCTTTAAAACTACAAATCAAGTTCTGTCTGGTAGTAGTTTTAGATTACGTTCTGTTTTTCTACATCGCTCTGTTTTTCTACAATGCTCTGTTTTTCTCCACTGCAATTTTTAACAAATCACCTTTTCACTTTTACTGTCCATTCCTGCAGGAACAATCCTTTGACTCCAGTTTGACAAAAACTGAAAGTAACCAACTACTATGGTCAACTTTCACAAAGGCAAGAACTGATGAACAATCTGGAGGGTCAAGTTCACCAAACGAGGACCTGAGGGGAGAGCCAGAATGTTGACTAGGAATAACTCCTAAGATCTGACCAGTCAGTAAGATTGAAAAGTACCATAAATTAATGAATGGAAAGTCTGGATAAGTGATCAAATAATCCACTAAGACCCTAGCCCTCTATTAAATACTCAGTTCTTAAACTGCTTGTGTACATGCACTCAATCCTAAAATATCAGGCCAATATCAGCACTTGCCATAAAATAATATACCATTGTGACTGACCCACTCCTAATCAAATCCATTACCCTCAAAACATACCCACTTCACAAAGTGTTTGCAGAATACCTGTGAAAATAACATTTTAAAATCACCTAAACAAAAAGGAATATTCTTCAAATCTGCTTACTTTTTTAAAATTCCATTTAGCTCATTTATAAGTAGGAAATGTAAGCCCATCCTAAAACAGGCCTGGTTATAAAAAAGGTCCCCTTCTCACCACTGTAATTTACATTTCTGGGATGGTCTTTGAAACCACAAAGTTTAATTGAACATCTGATAGTGAAAGGTAGTGGTTAAGAGTGTAGGATCTAGAGAAGACAGAGCTGGTTTCAATTTTGGCTCAGATACTAATGTATTAGCTGTACCACCCTGTGTGCAACACACAAGCACCATACGTTTCAGTTTCCTCCTCCCTTAAAAAGGGTCTAATAATAGTATCTGCCATACAGGGTTGTTCCGTGAGAGAATGTACATAGAGCCCTTAACAGTGTCAGGCACAGAGTAAATGTTAAATAAATGTTAGTAATGAAAGTTCTTGCTATTCATAATATTCTTATGCTTAGAGCAGCGTGATGGCTATCAGTGTGACTGACGGTTACAGCAGCTATCCCCATTGGGTTACAGAGGCTGTGTCACTGCATAGTTCATGTTTGGTTTTTGGTTTTTGGTTTTCGTTTTCGTTTTTTTTTTTTTAAAGCAATTCTACTAGATCATATTTAGATTGTAGCATTTGTATTCCAAATGTCCAAAAAAAAAAAATACAAATCTTACAGTTCTATAAATAGCCACTCATTTATATGTAAGCTCTAGGACTAAAAAATTCTAACCTTAGCTCCACGTTTTAACCAAAATGATCAATATAGGAAATATTAGTGAGTCACAAAAAAATGTGGTAGCTTTTGGATTATGGAAGTGGGAAAATCCCAAAGGAACAGAATCCCTTCACAGCACAGTTTACTTTCAGATTAATTCAGATAATACACCACTTGGTCAAGACTTAAGAATTAAAACCTTATAAAAAGCAGTTAATCTCCATAGCGGGTGTTAGCTCGGTCTAGAAAAGCCAGCATAAATAAAACGATTAGCACTGCAATTATGCATGGCGGTTAATTGCTCTGATTTGTTATTTTAATGACTGGTCTGGAACTGAGGACAATCCTGGGAAAGAAGTAGGAACCTCCAGAAACCCAAGAGGAAGGACCCTCAGAAAGTTAAGGCGGAGTCTAGCCAGGGTACAGACAAAACCAACAAGTCTGACCCCTTCAAGAGCAGAATTCTTGCCCCATTAATTCTTTTTCTCTTCAAATTAGTACATTTTTTCCATCACGAATGAAATGATATTAAAGAAGGCTTATCCCTAATCTGAGGAAGAAAACAGAATCCATATGTTCTTGTTAATTTTCTAAGTTACAAGACTGGAAAATACATTTCTAGGTCGCTTCCAGAGAATTTTAAGTTACTCATTATGTTAATGCAAAAGCTCCGAAGACAGATCTGTATTCAAATCCCAGTTGAGTCCTTTCATTGAACAATTTTGGGCAAGCTACTTAACTTTTCAGTTAAAATAAAAGCTACCTCATACAATTGCTCTCAGGATATGATGAGACAAAAATCAGGTCAAGTGCTTGGCACGGGTTCTGGAACCTAGAATAAGTCTCAATAAGCTTTAATTATTTGAGGACTGACTTTGCAAATGTTACTTACATTTTATTTAATAAATTTAATCCAAGAAACTGAAAGTTCTTTGGGCGTTATCTCTCATCAGCCTTGTAGAGGGAGGCCACAGACTGGTTATGGTAAATTTTCTCCACTGCTATTATGTGTTACATTTAAATAATTATTTAATCTGTTCCTTACCGTTCCCACCACACACACACACACCCCCACACACACACAAAGTGATCTGGACAAAGAGCTACTCTCATTTTGTTATGAAACTGACAAACTGTTCGATTCTTTATTTTTAAAAATCTCTAAGCAATAAAATCAAGGATGAACTTCATAAGATTTTTTAAATTTAAGCACATTACATATATTCATTTAAAATTACTAGAGTGAGGGATTACTGCTTTTATTATATTTTTAACCTCTGTGTGTACCATTTTGAATTCAAATTTTTCTCTATTTTTTCTAGATCTGCCCAGATCCCCTAAGTAAAAATTAACAAGATTTGATAATAAAGTTACTTTCTCTCATTACCAGCCATCTTTGAGATGATCACTTTTGATAAACAGCCACAACCAGCCTAAAGGAATTTTCTTGGATTTAGGAACAAGGGAAAAAAACAGCTACTGTTATTTTTGACAGTGTTCAGTTTTGACATCTTCAGATTGAAGCCTGTACAAGTTGGTTGGTTTGTTGGCTGGCTTGGTACTTTCATCTTTACTACTTTTTATGAAAACCAAAACGGATATTATGTTTCTGTCTTCTGTTCTAAATCGGTAAATTCTCCTCCTAATGCAGGAAATTCATAGTGACCAACTGTCTTTCATGGAACGAAGTCAACTCCATCAAAAGAAAGAAACCTATGCCATGCTAACAAAACATAAAAGCTAAGTCACATAACATTTAATCCTTAAATCACACCAAATTCATGTGCTATCTAACCAGAAAACCAATTAAAATAGCCAATTCTCCTAATAAAAAGTTTGAAATTTTAGAAGTACAAATATATTTTTAGCAGTTTGCCAGGGTCAAGATCATCTCAACAGATCCAAAATCAAAAAGGGGATCTTTAATGAAAAGGAAAAAGTGAGGGCCAAAATGTTTTCTTAATATATATTAAATATATATATAGTCTAAGATATGTATCTTTATATATCTTAAGATATCTTAAAATTCCTATGCAGAATATTGGCTTTCTTATCATTCTTATGCAACATTCTCACATCTAAAAGTATTATAAATTATTTTGAAGCAAAATTAGTTGTCTTCAGCTAGCCTTTATTTAAATCATGAACTTGCACCATTGTCAAAACATATGGAGAGTTTAGAGAACAAAATAAAGTCAAAGAAAAGAAAGTAGAAAAAGGCACTGGGGTGATATGAAAACATTCAGAGAACAGTTAAGTATCTGCCAGGTACTGACTAGGTATAAAGTACCCTCCCTTCTCTAAACGGACTTAAATGCTTTATCCCCTTGGGAACAATAATAACATAGGATATTATAAAATACTGGGTTACACACACAGGAAATGAAAGAGACAGACATGACTACATTAATGGTGAGAAACGTCATGAAAGAGAGGGTATTTAAACCAGAGCTTAGAGTTGAGGTAGAATGTTTGAATAAGCAGCCAAGTGAAAGAAAGACATTCCAAACCAAGAAAAAGAAAGGAAGGCCTTAAATTTATGAATAAAGCATGGTATCTCGGCCAAGATTAAATAGAAAGGCTTGCTTATAATTAAAAAATTTAACGGTAATGCTTTTCACTGGATAATGGATTATTATACATATTTTAATATTTGCTATTACAGGCATTCCCTGCTTTTTGAAAGTTCACCTTTATGCAATTTTGCTTTTTTTTAAGGTCTTATTTATTTACTTACATACTTACTCACTTATTTATTTATTTATTTTAGAGAGAGAAAGAGAGCAAGCAGGGAGAAGAGCAGAGGAGGAGGGAGAGGGAGAGAGAATCTCAAGCAGACTCTGCATTGAGTGCAGAGCCCGGCTTGGGGCTTAATCTCACAACCCTGAGATCCTGACCTGAGCAGGAACCAAGAGTCAGATGCTTAACCGACTGACCACCCAGGCACCTCTATGTGATTTTGCTTTTACAAAAGACCTACATTAGTACCTGTTTCCACTAACTGGAAAAAACCCGAAGAGGATTTTCACTTTTACAAAAAAAGGCTCAAAGCAAAAATAGCACTCAGTGTTTCTTGCAGTGAGCCACTGTTGTGGTAGCAAGAATGGCACCACCAAGCTCCTCCCCCGAGAACTACGTTCAGCATCTCAGCATCAAGCCGCCATGGCTTTGAACTGGGTCTGTGAGCACCTGCACTTTATCTCCTGTTCTGTGGACCCGTTAGCAAGATGTGTCCCAGGGTATCAGAAAAGCCTACGAGAGGTTATTTTGGGATCTGGGGATGCTCAAAAGCTTTTACATGTAAATTAACAGTAATTGCTTCTTCGCTTCCCAGGAACACTCTTCTTTCAAATAACGGGGAAACCTACATTATTGCCCATATTTTATGGGGTAGTAAAATGAGACACGGAAAGGCTGAGTGTCTTGCCCAAGGCCACGTAATGATGTCATGAGGAGAATGCAGCTCTCCTTCCATGCCGCCATCCTTACTCACCGCAGGGAGCATGAAGCTGGACAGAGTCGGGCAAGGCTGTTGAGAAGACTTCATTCATCCACAAGAGAAATCCATCATAGGTCCTTGAGTACGCTGATGAAGTCATGACAGTATTTTTTCAAGAACATCAATCCTGCAGCGGTAAACAGGAAACATCTTAAGTGACATAGCACTGAACCAAGAAAATGTCATCAGAAGCCGGTGATGCAATATCCATGATGGAAGTGCTGAAAGCCTGGACTAGGGCAGCTCCAGTGGGACCAGACAGAAAGAAACAAATACATCAGCTACGATAAAAGAAATAGTGACAAAACTGGCTATTTGGTGGATGTAGGAGTTTAAGAAAAGAATGAAGTTAAAGACGAAAGCACATACCCTTTACAGAAAAACAGATGACATGGTTTATCTCGAAGTTATCAATAAAACACACCTTTCCTTTGCCCAACCCACTCCCTGGCGATTTTCTCCTCCCTCGCTAGACATTTTCCAATTTCTAACCTTATCCTTTCATTCACTTGTGTTTTGCTGGCCTACTGAGGGTTAGACAGTGGCTTAGGCTCTGAGAAGCAGATCACAGTAATAGTAACAAAAACACACGTCTTAAGCACTTATTCTAGGTTCATCAAGCACTGTTCTAAATGCTTTAGGTTTATTGACTCATTTAACTCCCACTACAACACTGCAGGGTAAGCAAAATTATCATTCCTTCTTTAGAAATGAGGAAACAGACACAAGGTCGCAGTGGGTGGTGGGGGGTGGGTCATAACCCCAGTGGTCTGGTTCCAGAGCCCACCCACTTAACCACTCTGCTACATTCACTGAAAAGCCTGCATGCAGTGGCCATATTTTTGTGGCTTCCATCACAGTGCAGTCCCAGAAGTTTCAGGAAAACTGTGTGATATGGGAGTGTCTGCAGATTTTAGGGCCCTAAATTTTAGATGTTTTCCAATGAGAAGCCATGGACCTTAACAGTATCTTAGCTAAATATTAATTACTGCCTAGTTACTCGGCTCTCTGGGAGGAGGGTACCAAATCCATCCGACAGTTATACAACTTTCCACTTGGCTTTGACTCTGTGGGTGGTAATCACAAAGGCACATTCAGCAATTTACACAAAGTCACAGATCATTCAGCAAAATATGTCTAACTTTCAAACTTTATGTGATAAACAACAGAAAATTCTAAACATTCAGCTCATCAATCCTGCCATCTTAAGACATAATCTGCATTACCAGAGTCTTCTTTCTGTAACTACCTAAATTACTCATTATATCTCAATCAGAGAAAGAAACTTGCAAATAGAATTTACAACTAGAAACTTCAAGAGAATTTTACCTGAAGCAAAATAAGGAAGAAATAGGAAAGATCCAAATCCCAACAGTGAGACAAGTCAAACTGAAAACAAAGCTGAATCAACAACATGCTTTAGGAGCCCCAGCCAAATTAATTCCATGAGAATAGCATTTATACCTGCCTTAACCATGATCCCAAATCCAGAAGCAGTTAAAGAAGAAATTAATACATTGGATTACATGAAAACAAAATATAATAAGCAAACTGGCCAATTCTAATATTGGGTATACATTGTGGACCTGACCCACCAAACTCCAGTAAACCTCCCCCATGAAAGGATGCCAAAGGTTCCTAACAGCCAAATCAAGTCTTTCTTCAATCTCCTTTGTCCTTGACCTCTCTGCAGGCCAGCCCACTTATCTGGGTTCCCTCCTCCCTTGGCTTCATGATCCTTTTTCCTCCCTCCCCATTACAGGTGCCCTCTTTCTCAGTATTATACTCTAGCTCTTCTTCCCAGCCCCTAAAGTGGCCATCCATCAAAGTTCAGGCTTAGACCCTCTGCTCATTTCTTTCTAAATTCCTTCCTACCTATCCTGAAGTCTGCTCTAATCTCTCTCCTGAACTGTAGTCCTATGAGCCTAACTGCAGAAAGACATTTTTACATGAACATCCTGGTATTACTTCAAATTCCCATCTTAAAACAAACTAACTTCTCAAAACTTCACTCTTCTTTCATTGTGCCCTCACATACATCACACCTCTCTCTCTCTCTCTCTCTCTCTCTCTCACACACACACACACACACACACACGCACACCAGACTGCTGGAACCCCTCCCTGTACTACTTCAACACCCTGTCCATGCCTCAAGTGTAGTCCAGATTACCCCAGATTATAATCTCTGACTTGTGGACTCCAAGTAGACTGCAAATTCCTTAAGGGGCAGGAATTGTATCTTAGTCATCTGTGTATCCCCAGGGAATATTACAGGGGCTCAATAAAATCTGTTAAGAGAAATTAATAAATATAGATGATCTGTTCCAGCCAAACTGGTCCATTAAGAGTCTCCACCTGTTTGGCATTTTCATAGTTCCCACTCCCCAGAAGAATCCTCTCTCTGCTGCTGCACCCGTGAAAAATCCTATCAATTCTTTACAAGACTCAGCTTAAATTCCACTGGCACCATGAAATTGTATCAGATGACCCTATTCCAATAAGACTCCTTGCTCATCAGTCTTCCAGCAACAGTTCAGTGTCATGAAAAGAGGATCATTTTTGAAGCTACATAGGCCTAGTTCAAAACCAGCCTCTAGCATATCCTACTCTGGGCAAATTCCTAAAGCTTTCTAAAGCTTAATTTTTTTTTTCAGCTATAAAATGAGGTAAATGATACCTATCAGAGAATTTGGGGAAGATTAAAGGACAGTAAACCATCTAGAACATAGGAGATGTTCAGGAAATGTTAACTCCTTTTCCCCACCCCACCTCTTTTTCACTTCATCTACCATCCACATGGTGTTTAGGTTGATAATGTATGTTTTGTCTCCTCAATTAGATTGTAAGGATTAGCAGAATCCTTAAGGGCAAGAGCTGAATCTCACTCATCTCTCTGTCTTCTAAATACCTATCAATGTGCCGTACAGAGACAAAATAAAAATCAAGAGCAACGAAATTACAGTTACAGTGGATTATAGCAGTCAAGTGTAAACGGTGCCAAGACTAGACCTGACAGTCATAAACTTTCACCCAATTTAGCTGTAGAATTGTTACATGGCACCTCTGTAATTTCACTCCTGCCAAGAACAGATTTCAACAAATGACAGTACAAATGAAAACAAATCCATTTCTGGAGTATGCAGGTTAATAAGTAATCTTCGATAATACCTTAGAGGTGATTTAAATTAAATGTTACAGTTGGTATTAGAAGAGTCGCTATACATGTATTTGTCCCCATATACTTTAATGCAAATATTTCCTTTCACATACTTTAATATGATTATAACAGATTTCTTCATACAACTTGTTAAATAACTGAAAATCCATTGAAATTTTATATTTCCCTACCAAGGTATTAAAAAAAAAAAGTAAAAGTAATACTGAAGCAAAACTGGTAAGATCAAGATCCAAAATTCGTGATAATTGCAGGTAAAATCTATCAAAATCTCTCTTTAATTAAAATGGTTTCTTTCCAAATTGCTTTCATTAATATCCAGGCTTCAGCATCCTTTCTGAACTTACTGGAATGTTTTTTGTTTTTTTCTATCCTGGTTTTTACAGCCTTCCTCTACCGCATGCTATCTTCAACAAGGATCAATTCCCATGGTTGGGTTTCATTACTTCTTTTAACTACTGCCCCACTTGCATGTGCTAACACGTTGGAGGAGCTGCGATGAGCTGGGTAGTAATCTCTAACAATCGGCTCTTCGTTAACACTCCCAGTCACATTCCCTTTCCCTGAAGAAACTATTTCTACAGTTTTCATAGACTGTGTAACCGCAAATCTAACATGAAAAAGCAGTTAGTGAGAGAAGAGCATGTGCCAAATACTATACCCTTTCAATATTTTCTGGCTTCCAAGTACATTTTGTTTTGTTTTGTTTCTTCCCATATAGAGAAGTTTATGGAAAGAAACAGAGGCATTCAATTCCATCAGATCAAATCCACCAGAGTAGAGTATATAGACACATTGGCAGAGGAGGAAAGAGCCAAAAGCCAGGCATCAAAAGACCAAGTTTCTAATCTCAGTTCAACCACCTATTTTACATTGTTAGGCAAAACCATAACCTCTTGTAGTTTCAACATCTTCTTGTATATACTAGAGATAATAACCACCATCCCTATTTCAGCAGCTTGTTTCAGAGATTATAAAATCACAGGACCACAAATGGCACTGTATAACTATAAAATATGTGTATTATATACATGAATATATTTTTGGATAATAGCAATGTCATAGCCTATGGGTAGATAAAAAAATAATTTTATGTCATGTATTAAAGTCTTAATTAAATACTTCACTAGACAAACTGTTATACTAAATTCTATATACAGTGTATCCAAGTAAATTTTTTTTTTTGAGAAACAGAATCTAGCTTGGCTACATATGTTCACAGTCCAGTTCATAATTTTTGGAGCAAGTATCATTCTCTAATCTGATGGGCATTGAGGAGGGCACTTGATATAATGAGCACTGGGTGTTATATGCAACTGATAAATCACTAAATTCTACCCCTGATACTAATAATACACTACATACTAAATAAAGTGAATTTAAATTTTTAAAAATTTGGATTTATATTTTTGCAAGCAAATTTTTAAACACAATCATAATATACCTAAACTCTCCCTTTGAGGATCAATCAGACTTAGAGGAAAGAAAGTACTGGAGGTTAGTGCTAAGAATTTCTGCATTGTGGTCTTCAAATAAACCTTCACTATGATGAATTTAAAAGTTAAAAATATCAGAATAACTTCATGATTTTAGATATTTTTAGTTAAAAAGAATAACACCATTAAATTAGATTCCTAAATCACTACTCACTTCCAACTCCCTAACCAGAGTATCAATATATTTTCATTCTCCAAATAAATTAAAAGATTCCCTATAGATATATACACATACATTTCCTAATTGTGTGTTTATGGCTTTAACTTCTTATATGTGGCAACTTTTGAACACTAAATTGTTTAGCATATATTTTTTCTTTTCTTTTTGGTTGCTTGCAATTTTCAGTAAGATCTCCATCAGAGCATAACTCTGGCAGACTTTATGTTAATTGCTGCTCCAATTCATTAAAACTGTTTAAAACATGAATTTGAAAAATACTATCATTTTGTAGCTAAAATTCTTTTTCTAAACTTTGCAAACACTCTATGCAACCGAAATGAGTGCTGAAGAAAAAACTGGATTTAAGTTGCTCAATGTTCTTCAAAAGGTGAAAAAGCATAATGAACCATAAGCTCGTCTGAACAACACCCATTTTCAATTTCAACATAGCGAACCTCCTGTTTGTTCTTAGGGCAAATTCAAAACCATCCATATTGGAATTGGTTATTACTGAAGACAATGTATGCAATCATAAGTGAAGATGCTAAATTAGCAAAAAGAAAACCATGCAAGTAAGCAAACTCTCACATATGTGGGGCACACCCTCCCGGTATATAAGGGCCTGTCACTGTCCTTGGTAGCAAGCACTCCCTGGGCTAAACAGCATCAGCATGTCTGTTAGATACAGCTCCAGCAAGCAGTACTCTTCCTCCCGCAGCGGGGGAGGAGGGGGGGGTGGAGGAGGATCATCCTTCAGGATTTCGAGCAGCAAAGGCTCCATCGGTGGAGGATTTAGCTCAGGGGGGTTCAGTGGTGGCTCTTTTAGTCGTGGGAGCTCTGGTGGAGGCTGCTTTGGAGGCTCCTCAGGTGGCTATGGAGGATTAGGAGGAGGTTTTGGTGGAGGCAGCTTTGGTGGAGGCTATGGCGGCAGCAGCTTCGGTGGGGTCTGTGGAGGGGGCAGCTTTGGAGGGGGCAGCTTTGGAGGGGGCAGCTTTGGAGGGGGCAGTTTTGGTGGGGGTGGCTTCGGTGGAGGCGGCTTTGGAGGCTATGGGGGTGGATTTGGAGGAGATGGTGGCCTTCTCTCCGGAAATGAAAAAGTAACCATGCAGAATCTGAATGACCGCCTGGCTTCCTACTTGGACAAAGTGCGGGCTCTGGAAGAATCAAACTACGAGCTAGAAGGCAAAATCAAGGAGTGGTATGAAAAGCATGGCAACTCAAGACAGAGAGAGCCCCGTGACTACAGCAAATACTACCAAACCATCGAAGATCTTAAAAATCAGGTAAGGTTCCCATTAAAAATCCAACCTGAAGCCTATGTAATTCAAATAGATGAATCTTAAATTAACCACAATGTAGCTATTCACTGTGTTTGCCTATGTTGCCTTCTTGCTTCCAAAAACAATCCAGTCTTATCAAAGGTAAATATTTGTGATGATATAGTCACTGCAATCTTCAGCATGTATGTTGTGTATCTTACAGGATGGCTGATTACTGAGAATTTTTTAGGTTTTAATGAGTATATGAGTCTATAGCTATAATACTAGATCATTTACAAATATAGGAACTAAGAATTATGTGAATCAAAACATTATTCAGATTGATAACAAAAAAAATATTAATTACCAGTGTTGTCATTGGTAACATGAATTCTCCAGGATGGAAATGGGATACTGTTTGCCTCTAGAGAATCTGTGAATTGTACCTACTGTGTGCCAGCCCAGAGTGTATTCATTTAGAATATATATTTAAAACAAGTTAAACCAAAAGGTATGAGTCAGTCAAAAGTTGGCTGAAATACATGGAAATCACCCAGTATAAAAGTGGGGGGACACACATGCAGGAACACAACTTATAACTGCAATTAGTTTTCAGGAAAGGATGATACAGAAATAGCAAAGTATAGAAACTTCAAGAGAACAAATTACTCAAATTTAAGTATCTGGGGAGCCCTGCAATATTTTATATTTAAGATAAAATAAATTCCCCCATGATTTTGTAAGAGAACATAAAAATGCAGTTCATCTATGCACCATAAAAGCCGTATCTGTATCTGATTTCTTTGCTTCTTCCTCCAGATCCTCAATCTAACAACTGATAATGCCAATATCCTGCTTCAGATCGACAATGCCAGGCTGGCAGCTGACGACTTCAGATTAAAGTAAGCTAAGTGAACGTGGCACAACACTGTCACAACAAATACATAAGTTGCTTTTAACAATGACTTCAGACGCCCACAATAGCATTTACGTTTTCTTGAGTTCACGCAAAGTTAAATGGTATTGGAGTTGTCAGAAAATTTTTCAATTTCAATATTACCTTTTCGGCATTATTAAAAGGAGAAAATGCATTTTAAAATAAGTGCTAAACTTCTTTGCATTAAACCAGTAATATCCCTATGTGAATTAGTATACAATAAATGTTGCCTTGATATGAACTAAACTATATATTTGCTTCTTAAAACAGTCTCAGCCCAGGTATATACCTCCCATATCTAAGTTATATCCAGTATTTGTACTATGCCTGTTTCAGGTATGAGAACGAGGTAGCCCTGCGCCAGAGTGTGGAGGCCGACATCAATGGCCTGCGCAGGGTACTGGATGAGCTGACCCTGACCAAGGCTGACCTGGAGATGCAGATCGAGAGCCTGACTGAAGAGCTGGCCTACCTGAAGAAGAACCACGAGGAGGTGATGCAAAAAGTTATACTTCCTCCAGCCAAAAAAAGGGTTCATTGTGGTCATGGTGCAGTCATTAAATCTTTCTGTTCCTCAAACAGGAAATGAAAGACCTTCAAAATGTGTCCACTGGTGATGTAAACGTAGAAATGAATGCTGCCCCAGGTGTTGACCTAACTGAACTTCTGAATAACATGAGAAACCAATATGAACAACTTGCTGAACAAAACCGCAAAGATGCTGAAGCCTGGTTCAATGAAAAGGTAATCCATCTTCCTTCATAATGAGGCCAGTGGACATTTGGTTATCATTGCAGATTTTTCTCATCTTTTCCCCTGTTTTTAATACTCTAGAGCAAGGAACTGACTACAGAAATCAACAGTAATATTGAACAAATGTCCAGCCACAAATCTGAGATTACTGAATTGAGACGAACGGTTCAAGGTCTGGAAATCGAACTACAGTCCCAACTAGCCCTGGTATGTTAATAACTCTCTCTTTTGAAATAACTTCAACTTTATCACACAAAGTTTCATGCCCACATAAGAATACGCAACTCAAAAGAAAAGAGAGGATAAGAAAGTAGAAATAAAATTGGAGCTCTTCGTTAATGGGAGAAAAGTCTTTAGCGGCCCTGCTCTAAACGTGCTGAAGTTAAAATGTTGCCCTTAAACATAAAACACAAATTCTATTCATTTTCTTTATTCTTCTATTTGATGTCTTGTTAAATGATTAAATAACCTTCACTGTACTTAAACAGTGAGGTCGCTAAGTCACCATCTGTTCTCTCCTCTTTTTCAGAAACAATCCCTGGAATCCTCGTTGGCAGAAACAGAAGGTCGCTACTGTGTGCAGCTCTCACAGATTCAGGCGCAGATCTCCTCTCTGGAGGAACAACTGCAACAGATTCGGGCTGAAACCGAATGCCAGAATGCCGAGTACCAACAACTCCTGGACATTAAGATCCGACTGGAGAATGAAATTCAAACCTACCGCAGCCTGCTAGAAGGAGAAGGAAGGTGAATTATTAACATTTTTAAATGATCCCAATTGGTTTTATTCAATGTTCTAAATCGCCAAGCTTTTCCAAAACCCAAAGAAGTGCCAGAGGATGGGAGAAAGGGAGGAGAAGGGAGAAAGCAGAGCACGGAAAAACGTCTGCAACCACAGCTTTCAACTTTCCATGCATTTGATTCGTCGGGTCGTGTGCAATTTAAAATTGTTTCTAAGTAATGGGTTTTAGAATCCATACTTAACAGGTTTTTTTCCTTTCTTTTTTTTTCCTCTCGAAACACGTTTTGCTTATTTTTAAAGTAACAATAACGTGGAAAGCGACCCACCCTTTTTCAAAGTTAAGAGCTTAACCGAACGTGACCCTTACTCCTGGTAGTTCCGGCGGCGGCAGCTACGGCGGCGGGCGCGGCGGCGGAAGTTCCGGCGGCGGCTACGGAGGAAGTTCCGGCGGCGGCGGCGGCTACGGAGGAAGTTCCGGCGGCGGCGGCTACGGCGGCGGAAGCTCCGGCGGTGGCGGTTACGGTGGGGGCAGCTCCGGCGGCGGCGGCCACGGCGGCAGTGGCCACGGCGGCAGTTCCGGCGGCGGCTACGGGGGCGGGAGCTCTAGCGGAGGTCACAAGTCCTCGTCGTCTGGGTCGGTTGGAGAGCCCTCTTCTAAGGGACCAAGGTCAGCAGAAACTAGCTGGGGTAATCAGAATTAGTTTTAATTTTCTGCGATGGTGTCGTTGCTTTTTTACGCGCTAGAGCTTTTTAAAAAATTAAAATCTCAAAGATTTCCACTTGCATTTTTTTCGCAAACTGTACTCTTGACATCCATCTTGAAGGAAAAATGTCACGGTCCAAGATGCTGTTGCTTAAACATTGCTCCTTTTTTTTTTTTAACAACGTAAAAAATGAATTTTTAAATGTATTTTTTTAGAAATTTTGATTAATTAGTAAGGACCCTACAAATCGCTTAATCTAAATTGTTTTTTCACGTACAGATACTAACAAACCCAGAGTAATCAAGACAATTATTGAAGAGGTGGCACCTGATGGTAGAGTCCTTTCATCCATGGTTGAATCGGAAACCAGGAAACACTACTATTAAGCCGCATCAAGAGGAAAGAGTCTCCCTTCACACAGACCATTATGTACAGATGCATGAAAAACAAAATCATCAAAACACTTTAGTCTTAATGGTCTATGGAAATAGGTTCACTTCTTGAAAATAAGGTGTCTAAAAGGTGTTTTGTGGTTTCTGTATTTCTTCTTTTCATTTACCAGAAAGTGTTCTTTAATGAAAAAGAACTTTTCTATTCTCATTCACTAACGAATTTCAATAAACTTTCTTACTGATGCAAGCTATCCAATTTGGTCAGAATTGTCTTTATTTAAATTAAGTGATATTTTTAATTTTAAAGATTGATGAACTATAGCCTTTGAAGGTTGATTTATCCAGAAATTCTGAAGACGGAATTATTATTATGATTTCTCTCGAGTAAATGTTTTAATTTTGTGGGTATGTTGGATCAATGTCGGTAATTTCACAGAGTGAAAAGTCTCAGAGACCCCAATCTTACTGTTTCTTAAAGATACACAGTATATGGAAAACTCCTAGTGCTCTGCCTCTGAATTATTTCAATCCTGAAAATTCTAAAATATCTTAAGACCCCAAAGATAAAGTTATCAGAAATGTCACATTTTCTGATTACTTGGCTTCTTACATTTACCTACCCTCATTTTCTTCGCATTCATTTCTGCCCAAATGCTATATGCCTTAAGAGATATCATCTACCACTTACCAGGAGAGTACAATCATATCACCCCAATGAAATTATTTTGTGTCTATCAGATGAACAGGAGAAACACTGTCAAGACATGATGTTATCAGTTTTACCAAAAGGACAACTCTAGGTCCCTGCTTTCACCAAATTCTGTCTAATGATAAGGTCTAAAGACCTGGTACTTGTAGGGTCAACGCAAGCACATCCTTCAGCCACTAAGAACCCAACTGACATGACTTAGTACTCTACTAGTATACGGAGTAGGTGGATTTATTAAGGGCTGGATTTATTCTTTGCCCCTAAGATTACCTTGTGTTCACTGGTGAGTTCCTAGATTACCCATGTCTACCCCTTCCTCTGTATCCTTACTGATTTGAACTTGTTTTCCCCATCACCTGAGCCCTGGTCCCCAGGGCATTTACTTGGGAATCCTGCTGGGTACACCTTACCCTCTGTACTCCAAACTGATGACCAGAGCCATATTTCTAAATGAATGGACTTCTGTATAGTTAAGGCTCCATGACCTACATAGCACCAAATATTACCATAGTTAAGAAACTGTCCACTGTGGTTGGCATGTCTTTTTATGTGGGTACCAGCCTCCCTTCTGGGGAACCAATCTCCTAAACTTCACTGTTGAAGTCTCAACATGCCACACTGTAAAACCCTAAAACAGAGATGTTGCTGGGTAAGGACTCTGAGCTGCCACTGTGAATATACTGTTGAGAAACACTACCTTTTAAAATATCTAACAAAGTTAGACAAACCCTAGGATTTAGAGTAGTATTCATAATCTGAGATGGCCATTCTCCTTATTCTGAAGAAATAAAGTGTTTTCATATTCAATGACACAAATATAAATATGTTACTATGAGATAGTTTGTTATTAAGCTTTGTCTCTTCTACCCTTTCCCACCACCACCACCACCTGCCTAACTGCCCCCCTCCCCCAAGCCAGGATCTCAGCTAGTCAGAGGTCCTCATCTGGTTGGGTGGTAACCCAAACCTTCATTTCTGAAAGGTCTAAATCATCGTAGTCCTGGCTTCTTACCTGTTCAGTCTTCCAATACCTTCTTAAACAATTAATTACATTACATTTTCTCTGATAAAGTAAATACTTTATCCCTGATAAAGAACTACTTTTTGAATGTTAACTTAGTGCAGTAATCATTTCACTGTATAGGTAAGTCATTATGCTATGCACCTTAAAAAGTGCGAATGTCAATTATATCTCAATAGAACTGAAAAAAATTCTAAAATAGAACTTTCTGAACTAGACTCAAACTACAGTTTAATAAAGACTGTCTAAACAAGTTTGATTTTAACAAGTACATTGGTATTTATAGTTTTAAAAAGTTATGGTTAACTGTACAGATCACTATTCTTACTTACTACATGGATTTATCATGCAGCTATTTAAAAAATCCCATACACATTCTTATAAATTATAAAGTTGTTATAGAGTCCTGCTATTTAAGCAGGACAGTGTCCAGTGAGACTAGCAGAGCCAATTCTGGCACTCATGTGGAATCCTACTATACAGCAAAAGCTTGTCTCTCCAGAAGGATTTGCATCACACTGCTTAAAGCTTTGCGCCATGAGTCTGATGTCTGTGGTGGCTTAATTTTACTAGGGCATCTTAGTTATGATCAGGTTTATAAAGGAAATAGCTTGAGTAAGGTTAACTAAATAAGGTCCACCCAGTATCCCATCTATATTGCATCTGGAGAGTGAGAATTAGGGAAAGAGGTCATTTGTGGCTTTAAGCGTCCATTTCCAAGTCAACGGTTCCTGTTCTTCATATCCTGGCACTGGCATTTTTGAATCATGTAACATTTGGACAAGTTACTTCAACCCTTCTGAGCCTCAGTTTTCTTATCTATACAATAGGAACAATAGCTACTTCACTTGAGATTACTGTGGGGATAAAATGAGTTAATGCCAATAAAACCCTTAAAAAATGCCCACCGTGGAGTAGACTCTGAAGAAACAGTATGCTATTTCGCACAGGGAAGAAAACCATCAACAAAATGAAAAGGCAACCTACCAAGTGGAGGAGATATTTGCAAATGATATATCCAATGGGGGTTAATGTCCAATATATATAAAGAACTTACACAACTCAAAACACAAAACACATACAAAAACAAAAAATCCAACTAGAAGTGAGAGAAGATATGAATAGACAATTCTCCAAAGACACATGAGAAGATGCTCGATCACTAATTATCAGGGAAATGCAAATCAAAACCACAGTGAGATATCACTTTACAGCAGTCAGAATGCTAGAATAAAGAAGAGAAACAAGCAGTGTTGGCAAGGGTGTAGTGAAAAAGAACCCTTGTGCACCGTTTGCAGGAATGTAAATTGGTACAATCGCTGTGGAAAACAGTATGGGGTTTCCTCAAAAAATAAAAAATAGGAAAACCATATGATCCAGTAATTCCACTACTGGAATATTACTCGGCCATAAAAACGGATAAGAGATCTTGCCATTTGCAACAACATTGATGGACCTAGAGGGTATTATGCCAAGTGAAATAAGTCAGACAGAAATACAAATACCATATGATTTCACTTATATATGGAATCTAAAAAACAAAAAGCAGAAACAAACCCAAAAATAGAACAAACTGATGGTTGCCAGTGGGGAGATTGTTATACTGAGTGAAGGGGAATAGGAGATACAGGCCTCCAGTTATGGAATGAAGCAGTCACAGGGATTAAAGGTACAGCATAGGGAATATAGTCGATGCTATTGTAATGGCGTTGCACGGTGACAGATGGTAGCTACACTTGTGAGCACAGCATAAGTACTGAGTTGTCAAATCGCTACATTGCACACTTGAAACTAATGAAATACTGTGTGTCAACTATACTTAAATTATAAAACAAAGAATACTATACATTTTGAAAAATATTTTCAAAATATTATCAAAAAACTGAAAAAGACAGTCCTGAAATTCGGTAACTGCTATAAATTTTTAATTCTGTTCTTTCAATGTATCTGCTTTTATTCTTTATTTATATGAAAAAGGGTATATAAATAACCTTTATAAATTTAGTGCTCCTGGTATGTATTAAATAAGTCCAAATAAATGAGGGTTTTATAAAGCAAAGAAACAAAACAAAAAAAGCCTGTGTTCTGTTCATCCTCAGAGAAATATGTTTATTGGTTAAATAATCTAGTTTCTCCAAAGATGGACATGAACATCACAATAGGTTGTTAGAGTACGTGGTCATTAACGTGGTCTGCCATGGGGTAGAGATCAAGGTCAGGTCACTGTCCTGGGGCTGCAAAACAAAATTCCAGATAGTAGGAATAGTGGCGAGAGTGTGTCACAAAGGATTAGGATGAATATAGTCCTATGAACCTGAGGTCCAATAAAACAGAGCAAGAGGTGAAGGTAAGTGGGAAGGACCAGGTGATTGTCCCAAAGTTTTGAGAGAGTTGACCATCCCTAAAAGCTACAGCTGTGGTCACCTTAATCATGAGGCAAATGACCCATGCTGCATCTTCGAGTGACAAAGAGAAATAAGTTATCACAAGAAAAATTAATCCAGTCTGGAAACCAGGTATGAAGGATTTTTTTTAAGGATACTTTTTGAACTAGGTTGTCCCACAGAAAGTCACGCCAGGGGCGCTTGGGTGGCACAGCGGATAAGCAGCTGCCTTCGGCTCAGGGCATGATCCCAGCGTTCTGGGATCGAGCCCCACATCAGGCTCTTCTGCTATGAGCCTGCTTCTTCCTCTCCCACTCCCCCTGCTTTTTTTCCCTCTCTCGCTGGCTGTCTCTATCTCTGTCGAATAAATAAATAAAATCTTAAAAAAAAAAAAAAAAAGAAAGTCACGCCAAACAAGGTAGGACTCTGAGTTGTCACATTGGCTTTTCAGTGTCTCTAAATAAAAACACAAACATCATCTCACACCCCAACACTGAGTATGAGACCTCGCAGCCTAGTACCAGTTAGAAAGGGAATTATTGTGACATTACCTAGGGGGAGAATTTGAGTAGTGCTCTGAAATAGGTTTGTTCTTCAGGATTTTAGCAAAGAAAAAAAATCACATACTTAAGCTTCTAATTAACCTTTCCTACTCCGAGTAAGTTACCTCAGGAGAAATGCTTGAAAAGCATGGATAAACAGGGTCACAGGCCAGCTGAGCCATGACAGAGCTAATGAGCTTTTTGGAAGAAGAACTCTCATTCAAGTTTTGATCTACAGGGCCTCTGGAAGGTTTTCTAAAGTAAGAAATTTGAAGGCAAGACTAGAAAACAAAATGGTACCAAAATGCATCTCAGTAAATTGAAAATGGTTGTAAAGCAAGTGGGGTACGGCTAATAAACCCATAAAACGGTGCTCAGCATCACTAATCATTAGGGAAATGCAAATCAGAACTACCATGAGATACCACCTCACACCCATTAGGAAAGCTACCATTAATAATAATAATAATAATAATAATAATAGAAAAAAATAATAATAATAGAAAACAGCACGTTTTGGAAAGGTTGTGAAGAAACTGGAATCTCTGTGCCCTGTTGGTGGAAATCAATGGTACAGACGCCGCAGAAACCAGTATGATGATTCCTCAGAAAATTAAAAACAAAAGTACCACATGATCCAGCAGTTTCACTTCTGGGTCTAAAGCCAAAAGAATTGATACTAAGGTCTTGAAGCAATATTTATATGTGCCGTGTTCACAGCAGCATCACCCACACTAAAAGCTTGGAAGGCATTTGTTTTCTTCCCCTCTAATGCCCCACTACTAATATAGGGCTCTGTGCATAGTAGGTGCTCGTTAAATACTCTTGAATGAACAACAATAAAAAAATGCATGAATGACACCTGATAGGCAGCATAACTGTAGTCAAAAGTTTCGTTTTGCTATTAACTAGCAATTCTGAAAAGAATTTTGTAAGAAGTATGTTTATGTTTTTCATTAAAGAGAGATTTTGGCATCATTGGAGTTACTTTTCTGACTTGAAGATAACTGTATTTAACAAAAGGACTGCCACACTGAATCCCAAGGCCCATTCTGGCCTGACTCACGCTGCTTCATGCTGTGTGTCCCTGAACAGTCCTTGTCCTGTTTTCTTGTCATTAAATCGGAAGAAGGAAATCTCCCTAATTCGCAGATTCTTTGAAGGTTCAAATGAGATAATGCACAAGAAATCCCTTTGGAAGCTGTAAAGCACCATATAAATATAAGGAAATCTTGTCTTTATACTCATCGTGCTTTGGAACTTTGAGAAGATAAATGTTGTGGTTGCTTCTCACCAGGGTCTTAATAATTTCCAGCTGAGGGCTTGTAGGACCCAGGCTCAAGTGGTGACTCAGCCCCAAGCCACATCCATTTGCAGGCGAGCGCTGCCCCCTGGTGGAAGTAGAAGGGCAGGGACAATTGCGGCGAACAGCGTGGGATCACCAGGGTGATGCTATGGGGGAAACAAGTGATTTCAACTTATGCTTTTTTAAAAAAACAGCTTCTTTCCCTTTTTTGTCACAAAACGTTCCTTGGAAATTTTTTTTTACATATGCAGGATGTGTACACACTACACCAATAACTTGTCTAATTACTATTTACAGTTAATCTGGCATTGACAATTTACAATTCTTCCACAATTTTGATATTCTAATTTGTTAATATTTCGATTTCAATAATGCAATAACTTAAGAGAATAATTTCACAATTAACATAACATGTTAAGACTACTGAGGGCAATATATAAAATAGGTATTTCCGTGGGCATGGATCATTTAGAGAAATTATTTGTATCTATAATACACTCATGATGCCAGAATCTCAAGGCTATCTAGAACATATGCCAAGTCTTCATCAGGCATGTTCCTCGTGACTCTGAACAAATTGTTTAACATGTGCGGGTCTCAGTGGCCTCATATGACAAAGGGGCTGAATTACGTAATGTCTAAAGCAGTTGGCCACTCTAAAAAAAAAAAAAATCCTACAACTTTGCCCAGAAAATTCATTTAAAGGCCATGCTGATGACAGCCAGAGCACCAGCTGACGAGGCTTCAGAATCCTTGTGCCAGTTCCAGGAGACACCCTGACTGTCCTGGAGGCAAAACAATTTTATACATGTCTTCTCCACAGAACCTGGAACCAGTCAAGCCCAACCAAATCCTTCCTATCTCTCCTTTTCCTGTCCTCTCCCCCTGTTTCACCCCCACCTTCCTAGCCACTGCCTCACAAGGGGGCTTGTCAGGTCATTTCTGGCTCACTTCTCCTGCCCTCTCAGCTGCACACACACATACCCAGTCATTCCAAACTCTTTGATACAGAAGGCTAAACATGACCCAGCTTCTGCCTGATCTTGACCATACATTTCTTAAAGACTGTGCCCATATCTTTTCCATCTGTGCATTTATTTATCATTATGTCTTCATTTTTGCATGTAGCTTTGAATACCAGACATAGTGGCCATACATGTTCAATAAAGGAATCAGTTAATACTTTTGTTATTTTTCAAGGTAATACATAGATGTCATAATCATGGTAAGACCAGAGAAGTTACCAGGATCATATTTTTTTAAGTAACACAATTTATTTATTTATTTGTTTATTTATTTATTTATTTATTTATTTTGCCATGGCAGGATAAAATATGTGTTTCTTAGGAAATCGTTCTTTATACACCTCTCCGGTAATGAGGACCCTACTGTAGCTAACCGGTGGTACCCTATCACAATCTTACCTTTAAAACCTTATAATATCTGGTGCCAGCTAATGACGGTATATTCCTAGGGTCTAGATGAAAGTAAAGGATTACTCACCCAAAATTAGAAGTTAAAATAATGAACTTAATATAGAGTGAACCGTGCTATATTTAAGATAACATATACCCTGAAGCAACAGCCAGGGATGCTAGACATCAATTTAAAAAAAAAATCACCTAATTATACATAATTTCATGCTAATCGGAATGATGCCATTTTTCTTCTGGCATGCATAACTTAAATAGAAACACCCCAATAATTGTGTATAAAAGCCCAAAGAAAGCATCAGCACAGGATATCCAGTTCTCCTTTGAAACTACAGCTATCTTGTCACAAACAAGGTGAACGTTGCTCATTCTATCATGTCGCTCCGATTTTCTAGTGGGTCCAGGCAGATTTGCTTATGGTCTGGAACTGGATCTGTCCGACCAACCAGTGGAGGCTCAGGCTTCGCAGGCAGCAATGCATGTGGCGGCTCTGTTGCTGGAAGTGGATTTTCCTGTGCCTTGGGAGGGGGCCTGGGCAGTGTTCCTGGGGGGAGCCATGCTGGTGGTGTCCTTGGAAACGCTGCTTGTTCTGGCTTTGCTGGAAGTGAAGGGGGACTTCTGTCTGGGAACGAGAAGGTGACCATGCAGAATCTTAATGACCGTTTGGCCTCCTACCTGGACAACGTGCGAGCTCTGGAGGAGGCAAATGCTGAACTAGAGAGGAAAATCAAGGGTTGGTATGACAAGTATGGACCAGGATCTTGCCGTGGACTTGATCATGACTATAGCAGATACCACCTAATAATCGAGGATCTTAAGAATAAGGTGAGAAATCACAAATCTGAAGATACTCAAAGTATTTAAAACTAAGAATTACCTAGCAAAAGACACAGAACATGAATAGGAAATGCGTCATAATTGTTATCTGTCATTTATGGTCATACTTATTTATTTTCAGAAATAATTCTTCCTATTAGTCAAAAAGAGGCACTTTGATGCATGAATTTCAAGGAGCTTCAATGTTACTGGTTTTGAAATACATTCAATGATAAGAAAGTGTTGCGTTCTAAAAGTTATGTGAGTAGAGGAGAGGAAATAACTACATTTGTAATTTTTAAAAAACTAAAATTTTAAATATCTTGATTGTCACTTAAGGAAATAAGATTTTTATGCAAACGTTAATCGTGTCACATTTTTTATTTCCTAAGATCAATTTAAGAGCGGGCTTATTTGTTGTGTCCTCCCTTTTGGTTTCTTCTAGATTATCTCTTCCACTACTGCTAATGCTAATGTAATTCTGCACATTGACAATGCCAGACTGGCTGCTGATGATTTCCGGCTAAAGTAAGTGACAGGAAACAATCACTCTCTAGAAAAAGTTTCCTGTCTATTTAATATGCTAAATAAAATTTCTATTTCATCCTGAGTGGAATAAACTATAAAAGATTAAAGGAAGTAACGCGTGTGACGATACAACAATACCTTTGACACAAGGCATGTTCTTACAATCAGCTATCCTCACAATTTATACATATTAATTACGTTCTTGGGACAAAATATCACTGTATTTCTACGCCTGCCTGGAAGAGCGCCGACCACAAAGCAGTAGCTCATAAACACGCAAGTAAGGAAAAATAGTCACTAAGATAAAATTCTAAAATGGCATATTTTCATTTAACCGCGATCCGCTATCAGAATTTATGTCACTAAATAACTGCCACTTTCCTTGCACAGAACTGGGTAGAAGGAGTGGAGGAAGGCGTTCGCTGTATACTTTCATAACAGTCTGAGTCCCAGTTCACTTTCCAATGTGCTGCTCAAAGCATCTGAGGTTTTAAACACTGCTTGAGGTTGTCTAACTTCGGCTGAAACGCATTTAATGCCCGCCAAGGTATGAAAATGAGCTCGCCCTTCACCAGAACACGGAGGCTGACATCAACGGGCTGCGGCGGGTCCTGGACGAACTAACCCTCTGCAGAACCGACCAGGAGCTCCAGTACGAATCCCTGAGCGAGGAGATGAGGTACCTCAAGAAGAACCACGAAGAGGTAGGACACGCAGTCCTTTTGGGCAGCTCCTGATTCTGCACATTTTAAAGACTTCGCAGGGAGGGCCATTAAATGATCATAGTATTTCGTGCTCATTATCGTAATTTAAACAATGCCAAAGGCATACAAAGAAAGAATTTTCTTTCTCCCTGCTCTCTGCCCTTCTGATCTCATCCCCCGAGGTTAAAAATATCAACCATCTGATCTGTACCCTTCCACTGTTTAGGCTGCAGAACAGTGTATCCTTTTGAAAATGGTGCATTGCTTTTGCATTGATACACCTGTCTTTGTTTGCACCCGATTATTTCTTTCATTTATAAAAGCCCATCCCTGAGGTCAACCTTCTCACAAAAGACCTCTCTGGCTAGGAAACGTTGTCACTGTTTTCTCCATTCAATGAGCCTGGCTGTACTTGAATGTTGAACCCTGTACAGTAATAAACCCAGTACCTGACACGTTATATAAACCAGGCAGCTTCGAACCCCTTAGGGGAAAGATAAATGACTATCCCCAAAATAGTCTCCAAAACAATGGATGAAAAATGTTTGGAAAACACCGTAGGACAGGTTAGAAAAACCTAAAACACCAACTACTTGCCCCCCCCACCCCATCCCCGGGGAGAACTGTGGGGGAGGGAAAGTCCGGGAGACAGGAAAAGAGAAAGAGGAGAGGGAAGAGTCACAGGGCAGAGGGCTGGAAGGGCAGCAGCGCGGGGGAGCAGTCGCATGTCCTGACCTGACCGTAAACGGCCCCTCGAGTCCCGCTCCCGTTTCCCCGCAGGAAATGAAGGCGCTGCAGTGCGCGGCCGGAGGGAACGTGAACGTGGAGATGAACGCGGCGCCCGGCGTGGACCTCACGGTCCTGCTGAACAACATG
>NC_048230.1:24989924-25027789 GCF_002007445.2 Ailuropoda melanoleuca | reverse complement strand
GGCCAGCCCGGTGGGGTGCAGGCCCGCTCACCCCCCCCTCCCCGGCACCCCGCTTTGCAGAGCGCCATCCTGCAGCAGCAGATCTCCGACCACGCGGGCGCGGCCACCTCGGCCAGGAACGAGCTGACCGACCTGAAGCGCACGCTGCAGGCCCTGGAGATGGAGCTGCAGTCCCTCCTGGCAATGGTAGGCGAGGGCGCGGGACAGCCTGCTTTCGGGACTCTCACGGAAGCCCTCCTCGTCTCCCCTGTTAGAGCTTTACCTACAAATACTTGGAGCGGAAGAGGGCAGGGAGGACAGACGCTGAGACGTTCAGAAAGAGAGACAGAGCGTTTCTTGCTCCCTGAGATCACTGAGGATTTCCTTCCTGGCCTCTGCTTAGTGTCCCTTTCGTGAAAATAGCTCACGGTACACACAGTCCCTAACTCAGCCCGTGGGGCAAGCAGCAGGGGTGCTACCCTGCCTGGAAATTGTCAGGCCAATGTCAGGGGGCCATACAAGGCAGACCTAGTGTCACCAGCATCTCCTGGTACTGATGAAGGCCAATTAAAGCCACGTGATGCTTTTCATCAGGCAGAGGAAAAGACCGTTCGTTTCTGAATCCCTATGAGCTCGGTCAGCCCCTTCCTCCCCACCCACCTCACAGAGCTGGGCATTCAGCCACCTTGGCACCACCTGCCAGTTGGTTCAGACGTTACCATGGAGACCATCCAGGACTAAAAATGGCTTCCCTTCTGGGGCATGAGCTGGCAGCACCCAAAAAGCTTGAATTACCACATACCCGTGGCCCAGGGGTTCCAGTCCTCATCAGGGGTTTCATGCTCCCAGAGGACACGAAGTTGGAACCCAAAGATAAGAGCCATTGATACAAACGAGTGCAGTGAGCAGAGAATGTAAGGATGACTCAAAACTCTAGGAAGACACCCTAAAAAGGCACAGTGCTTTCTTACCATATAATGTTTAGATGAGAGACTTGTGTTGACCACTGACTAACCTCCAACTTAACCAGGATGCCCCTCTTGTCCTGACCCTGGTCACCACGGCTTGGCTGGTAGCCCCACCCTCCCCCTGCCACCCTGGGCTCCTGGAGCCCTGCTCCCTGCCCTGCTCCCTTCTTCCCTGCGACTAGAACCCCGAGGGCCTGTGCCTGTTGCCATATCCCTGAGCACAAATCTGCCGTCTCATTTCTGAGGTACGTTGAAGGAAATAAATAAACTCCTGCGTTCCAGGATCAGAAGGGGAGCGTGTTCACATAAGAGATGATGTTAGAAAGTAGTTAATTCTGAGCAGTGAGGAGGACCATAGTTCGGGCTCAGGAGATAATCCACACAAAAAAGCCCATGTTAGACAACAAAACTGAATTCTAGAATAATGGTGGCATAGAACCTAACTTCCATACTTGAGATTCTTTTGTCATAGACAGATTCTAAGCAGGATCTTCTATCGTTTAGCATACAAATCACGTGTAAGTTGGGAGTTGTCTAAATATATAAACTTTTCCTATGCTTCCTGTAGTATGCAAACCTGCAAGTTCACCCTGTCCTCTTCCCTTATCTACAATTTAACCTTTACCATGAAAGGCTGTATAGATAGGGATGCCGTCCCCTCTCATTAAGAAGAGTATTAGCCATCTTAGAAAAGGAATACCAGGGGCACCTGGGTGGCTCAGTCGGTTAAGCATCCAACTCTTGTGTTTGGCTCAGGTCATGATTTCAGGGTGGAGATTGAGGCCCTCGTCAGGATCTGTTCTGGGCAGGGAGCCTGCTTGAGGTTCTCTCTCTCCCTCTCCCTTAACCCCTCCCCCTCCCTCTCTATCTTAAAAGGGGGGGGGAATAAAATGAATACCGTGTGAGAATACATCATCAGGGAAATTAATGTCTTGAACAGCCAAGCACACATGTCAGTGACATCTTGCCTCTTGGTGCCCCCTCCTCCCCATAACCATCCTGTTCACCTTCCACTCCTTTGCCCTGGAGGACCTGGCACCACCCATATAAGATACCAGCTGGCCTATTTATTAAGTCAGTGGTTCTTAGCCCCATCAAACCCCATGTCCACCTGTTATGATGAATACTTTATAACTCCCTCTTTATTCTAGAATGAAGTGAAAAGAGGATAAATTAAGCAATACGAAAAATTTTAAAAACCACTATAATGCCATAAGTGCAATAAAAAGGAAAACTAAATTTTTTATTTCGTATTTTTAAATAAAATCTACTTCATATGTAAACACTTGGGCCCAACTACCGCCAGAACAGGTAACAAGAGAGACAGAGGCTTACCTCTTCCCTTGATAAATAAGTTTTTATTTTAAACAAGGTAAGATCAGGAGCAGCTCCACCCAAGAAGAACAGGAAAATGAAAGAGTGTGAATGCAGGTGGACGCTCGGATAATAACTAATATCAGGAGAAGTAATAACCACCCAGAGGTACTTATCTATGATAAGGGGAGAGGAAAATTACTTTAATTGAAGTAGCCATCACATGACGAGACAGATGACAGGCTGTGCAAGTGGAAACGAGGAGGTATAATATTCATAAGAATAGTGTGGAAATAATGACCTGTACTGTGCTATGAAACACATCTCTCGTGTTGAAAGCCCACCCCTGTTAAGGCATTCATTCCATCTCCAGTGCTTCGTAAAAGGCCTTTGAATAAGAGCAAGCAAATCTGGGACAGATCAGAAAAAATAAAAAGCAGCATGCAAGGCCTTGGAGCAGTGGTGGGGTAGGTCTCTGGAGACAGGAGCAGAATAAGAGTGAAAAACAAAACCCAGCCTAAAAATAAAAATGTAACTTCAACATACAAAATTTCCAATATGATTTCTTATTGCGCTATCCCCCCAAAACAGTTTTAATATGTAGGTTGGTCATGATAGGAAAGATTACCTAAATATCATGAGAGTTCGTTGGAACAGTCAAAGGTCTCATGGGAAAGGGTCATTTACGCCATAGGAGGTCCTCCAGCGTGCCAGGCCCCCACCCGGGAAACGCCTGTGACTTCCCCTTCCTCCGCACCTCCCCGGTTGTGGTGACGAGCCCCACAGATTTCCAAAACTCACCTAGGACGTGGTGCTGCTGTTTGCTGAGAAGCTCTGGCCTGCATAGCCCTCAAAGTGGCTTCCTCCTTGCTGTGCCACCCCCTGTCCCCAGAAACACTCCCTGGAGTGCTCCCTGACCGAGACCGAAGGCAACTACTGCACCCAGCTCGCCCAGATCCAGGCTCAGATCGGGGCCCTGGAGGAGAAGCTGCACCAGGTCAGGACCGAGACGGAGGGCCAGAAGCTGGAGTACGAGCAGCTGCTCAACATCAAGGTCCACCTGGAAAAGGAGATTGAGACCTACTGCCGCCTGATTGATGGAGACGGCAAGTAAGTAATGGCATTTGAAAATCCGGTGTTTTCCCGGATGGGTTTTTACCTATTTTAAACCACAACCAAGGACTGTCCATCCATGTTCCATGCCTCCAAGCCTTTTGCTTTTCATTCCCACTGCAGAGAAGTGTGTCCACCTCTTCCCTCTGCAGTCATCCCTTCCGTATTTTATACATTCACAGCCCCTTCCTCGCCTGCTTTGGATGACCCCAGTCGTCCCTGCAGAAGACCCCATTCGGTATGCATGTTAATCAGTGTAGGTTTCAAGATTACCCGCCTCCCAACCAGGCTTTACCCATCTTTCCCTCCATTCCTAATATCATTGCTGTGCTGAAAGAAACGTACTCTATACAAACCCCCAGGATCTATATGATCCCCCAGGAGCATGCTACTCTTAATCTCAGTGTTGTGAGTTCAAGTCCCACATGGGTGTAGAAATTACTTAAATAAATAAAACACTTAAAAAAAAGAAGAAGAAGTAAGGTGCGCCTGGGTGGCTCAGTCAGTTAAGTGTCCAACTCTTGATTTTGGCTCAGGTCACGATCTCAGGGTTGTGAGACCCAGCCCCACATTGGGCCCCCCACTGGACAAGGAGTCTGCTTAAGATTCTTTCTCTCCCTCTCCCTGTGCCCCTCCCCTGCCTCTCTCCCTCTCTAAAAAAAAATGTATTATTTTCATCTAAAAAAGTATATATTCATATATGTATAATAGAATATATTATATATGCATATGTATATATATATATTCTCCTTAGGTTTTAAATTCTTAGGTTTAAAAAAATCAAATGAAAACAAAGTTGTTTTATATTCTCTCTTTAGAAGGCATTGAATTATTTTCACCTCCTGTACACAAAAATTGTAATATTTTCCTTTATAGAAAACTAAGATCTGTTTTTGGCATACAATGTTCACTTGAGTTCACATTCATTATTTGACTCAATGAATAGTTCTTAAGTGATAACCTGAAATATTAAAGAATAAACTGGGGTGATTTTTTTTTTTTTTTTTTGTAGCTCGTGCTCCAGATCAAAGGGTTTGGGGTCAGGAGGCTCAGGGAATTCACCTAAAGGTAATAAAATCGAGTTCTGTTTCTCCTGTAAGTACTTTCACATTAATGGCAATCGTATACTGTGGCAACATCTGTATTTAAGTAATTTTAACTAAAGTGCTCTGAACTTCAAGTATTAAATGGATAAAATTATCCCAAACCATTGTGATAAATCTGTACATGCTCTCTCACCAAAGTGTACATAATACGTTATATCACAACCAGCCCTGGAATTCTTCCCCATGTAATCTTTTAGCTGGAATATGTGTATTCAACAGGTGTTTTGTTTCTAGAGTTATCCAAAACCACACTGGTAAAGACAGTGGTTGAAGAGATAGATCAACGTGGTAAAGTTCTTTCATCGAGAGTTCATTCCGTTGAAGAAAAGACATCTAAAGTGAACAGCGGCAAAACAGAGCAAAAGGCTCCTTTCTAGGCGCCATTGAGAAAAGAACAATTTGAGAAAAGGTTCCTGTACAACTACATTGTTCTAAATATCAAGGAAATTAATAATAATAATAATAAAATCTTTCTACCCTTACCGATAAGTTACTTAGCAAAAATACCTGTTTTCTTAGTTAACTTTTACAGGGTCTTGGGTGTTTGTTTTCAAATAAATAAAAAAGTGGATGTGCACTCATTTCCATTCACCCATAACTAATAAACAACTATTTGAGATTTATTTTTTTTTCTACATCTCATTCACGGGAGTACATTTATGGAATCTATTGTCATTGCCTTTCACTCTAGTTTTAAATAATAGTCAATACCACATGGCATTTAAATATTAGTATTCACTAGGCATCCTCTTTAAATATCTCACCATTTTGCATGGGCAAATAAATAATCTGGAAAAAAATCAGAAATTCTCCTGTGATTGAAAAATCCCATCACTAGATGGCGCATTCCTGGTATTTTATCAATGAGCTTATCAAACTCTTCGGAGATCTGGATACTTCCCAGGATACTGTTCCCCATATAATCAGGATTACTTCTGGAAAGATCCACAGCAATGAGCCTCATGTGAATGACTTTTTTCCTAGAGCAAACTTTCTGTCAAGCCCCAGATAGGAACTAGTTCCGGCTTAGCAGGCCATAACGTCTCTATTTCAACTACTTGGCTAACACATTGTAGCAGAAAACAGCCATAGACGCTAGGAAAATGAATGAGCACCATCGTGTTCCAATAAAACATTATTTATGGACACTGAAACTCGGATTGCAACTAAGTTTGTTGTATTATGAACTATTTTTCTTCTTTTGATTTTTTTCCCAAAAGAAGAGCTGCTCTCCCATTTCCGTAATATGTGGGCTGATTCTAATGAGAAGTTCCAGTGAAAGCAGGACTTCTACCCAAAAATTCGGCAGCCTCATGGGAGTTCACATAAGTGGCAAAGGATGGGACGTGTACAAACTCTTGAGCCAAAAAGTGTCAAATGAAGCAGATACTAGAAATTCGTGGGGAAATAATCTCCCCAATATTCAGTGTTCAGGGGCCGCTGCACCATTTGCAGGGTTAAGTGCAGGATGCAAATGTGGAGTCCCTTGTTCAAAACAAGTGCCATTAAAGGCACTAAAATATAAAGTTTTGTCCTTGCTTCTGCAGTCATACACTCCACTTGTGTTTTTTTTAATTTGTCATTTCATGTCATTTTAAATAAATTAAAATTAAAATGTTAAGTTATTGCCATAGATTTTGCCATTCATTTTTTTTTAAAGATTTTATTTATTTATTTGACAGAGATAGAGACAGCCAGCGAGAGAGGGAACACAAGCAGGGGGAGTGGGAGAGGAAGAAGCAGGCTCATAACAGAGGAGCCTGATGTGGGGCTCGATCCCAGAACGCCGGTATCACGCCCTGAGCCGAAGGCAGACGCTTAACCGCTGTGCCACCCAGGCGCCCCTGCCATTCATTTTTATATTGGGAAATACCCATTTTAAATTCAAATAGAAGAATATTTAACTTGTGTACAGAATCACCGAAATAACACAACGCATATTTTGTAGCTGATACATGTGAAGAGAGGGAAGAATTCTTCCTCGACTCTTCAAGGGCTTCCATCCAGACGAAGAATTAATTTACGTGAATCAGATTAACAGGAGAAAAAAAAGCAAAGTCTTATTACATGTGCACAGAGACCCAATAATGAATGTGAGACCCAAAGAAATGACCAAAGGCAGGCAGTTTTTTTACTTTTTTAGACAAAGAGAAAATAAATCTGTGAGCAATTGACAGGAGAAAGAAAACAGTTTTGGGAGCTTCAATTAGTAAGGAATTCTAAACAGAATTTGGGCTGTGGTAGTAAATCAGTAAAAAGTAGCAAGAGTTGTTTATTCAACCTTTTTGGCTCTAAATTTTCCATCTTCAGTAATAAGGATGTCTCTTTACCCCTTAGTATAGAGAGGGTATGTTTCACGTGGGGGATTTATTGCCTGCTTTCAGGGGGACAGAGGAGGTCTGAGTGTCCTTCTTGTACAGGCTATCCCTTAAGTAGCTTTTATTTAAAACTGTCAATATGCCAGGGGCACTTGGGTGGCTCAGTCAGTTATTAAGCATCTGCCTTCAGCTCAGGTCATGATCCCGGAGTCCCGGGATTGAGCCCCACATCAGTCTCCCTGCTCAGCGGGAAGTCTGCTTCTCCCTCTGACCCTCCCCCCTCTCGTTCTCTCTCTCTCTCTCACTCACTCTTTCTCAAATAAATAAAATCTTTTTAAAAATATAAATAAAATAAAATATTCAATACACCAAAGTGTCATATTTTGTGGCAGGCTGCCCTTGGTTAGCCCCCACACATGCGTATGTATTTTGTTCTTACCAAAATAGTGGAAACACTGCACCAAACCAACACAACGGGGCTCTCCTTCGCTCCTTTATCTGCTCACATTCTGCCAACACTATGTACCATTGTCATAGTGATGAGTAAAAAAAGACAGGAAAAGATGCTGTGGGTTGCCCTCTCCTTCTGTATCACTGTTCTCAGCCTAAGTGGTTGGCTCATACAGGGATGTAAACCTATGTGCTAAGGTTCCTTGGTAGTTCCTGTTCCTTAGAACACCATTGTCTTCTTTCTCCAACTGAAACAAATTCCATTTGAATGGAAAACCTCTTGGGGGGGTGGGGCTGTCAGAAACCCTACTTGCTCAGTCATAGACAAACTTCCCTTGCACTCGCTGTGAGTTTCAGCAAACTCCCCTGGATGGGTCCACCAGCTCGCTGGGCAGCTGGGCATTGCCTATGCTACAGGCTGTGGCGGCAGTAAGGAAAAACTGCAGACAAAGCTATTTCCATCCATACTCCTCTGCTCAAATGCTTGTCCCATTGTCCCAGCAGGCTTCACTTACAAGACAAGCTCAGGAGATAAAGAATCTCAAGACGGCAACAGAAGAGCATTAAACCAAGTGCGGGGTCCTTCTGAACAGGAGACCTCGTGTCCGCGCATAGGTTTCATGCTGATGAAGCCCACCCTGCTTATCAGGTGAGCTCATAACACATTGACTTCACTGTCTTCATGGTGATCGGCTTTTCATGGTGTGATATTGTGATTTATAATAAGAAATATAGTTTTGTCCCATTCCTGGCACAGAGCTCCTAAAACCCTTGGAACTTCCAAGCTGTCCAGAACTATCGAGGTTCTTTTGTGATGTTACTGAGGTGACTTTTGGAAAGCCTATAAGGAAACCAAAGATGGCGGGTGGCTGTCAGTTGAGCCAACCATGTGAGTCAAGGTTTAGAACTTTCAGTCCCACCCCCAACCCCCACCTCCTGGAAGGGGACAGGCCGTGGAGTTTGAGCTCAATCACCAAAGGCCAAGATTCAATCAACCATACCCATGTAAGGAAGCTTCCATAAAAACCCAAAAAGATGGGGTTTGCAGGGCTTCCGAGCTGATGACCGTGTGGAGATTTGGGGAGGATGGTGCATCGGGAGAGGGCACAGAAGCTCTGCACCCTTTGCCCACACCGCACCCTGTGCCTCGCTTCCATATGACTGCTCCTGAGTTCTAGCCTTTGATAATAAACCCGCGATCTAGTGAGTAAAATGTTTCTCTGCGTTCTGTGACCCACTTTAGCAAATTAAGCAACCCAAGGAGGGGATCCTGGGAAAACCTTTGATCTACAGCCAGTGGGTTAGAAGCACAAGTGACAACCCAGACTTGAGATTGGGGTCTGAACTAGTTGGAGGTCGAGTGAGCAGTCTTATAGGACTGAACCCTTCACCTATCTCCAGGTGGACAGTGTCAGAATCGAGTGTAGTAGAATTGTTGCTAATGTCAAAGAAGCGCTTGGTGTTGGAGGGGTGCGGGGAACCCACACCCTGGAAGTGAAATCAGAGTTGTACTCCCTCGGCGGTTTGGGCAGCACACATTGCACTTTGTGGTAAGGGTGCTTTTGGTGTGACAAGATTAAAAAGAAAAGCAAATAACTCTCAGTCATCATTTTGTTTAAAAAAAGAAAGAAATTACAAGCCTACAATGAAGTCATATGGCCCCCACAACAACAGCAAACCCGAGACTTAACTACAGTTTCGACCTTTTCCAGGAATGTGACCTTTTACCAGTCAATCTGAAATTTCCTGATCAGCGCTGGTGAGGTCATCTGCATGATAAAAACCCCTGCCCTTCTCTTTCCCCCCCAAAAAAGAAGAAGTAACAATCCTTTTGTTTTTTTCTGTTGCTAAAAACCCCTTGCCCCACCCTCCTTCCTATAAAAGCCTTCCATTTTGTACAGCTCCTCAGAGCGCCCCACTACTTGCAGCATAGGAAGTCACCTGATTCATGCATCACTTCATAAAGCCAATTAGCTCTTCAAATTTGCTCTGTTGAATTTTGCTTTTTAATAATTTCTTGCCAAGGGAACAAACCAGAATTCCCTGTGTCTCTATTTAGCAAAGGAACAGATGTAAAATTAAGTGCTGGGTGTGTTTCCTTTATGCTCTGGGGAGTTCATAGGATCAAAGCAAATATCCCATCCTCAGAACTTAGTCTTAAATCTGTTCTTCCCTTCGAGGACAGTAAGAATTCACCCTGGCCTTTAGGTCTGATTTTCCTTTGCTCACCAGAACTCTAGGTCTCCTGAGTTCTTCAGGAGTTCTAATACTTACATGTTTTTCTCCAATCCTTGAAGGGTACTTTTTGCTGTGGTGAGCTTCCAAGGAATCGGTTGCCATCTGAAGGAGAAGGACTTCAGATACTGTGCGTGGTCGGTTGTTAAAGCAGAAATCACAAACAGATATCCCTTCTTTTAACAAATACCCAAGATGTGTGGACACTCATTACAAGAGAAGTGAATTACCATTTGTTGTTGGGTGTCGCAAATATGTTGCTATCCCTGTTTTCTCTTTAAATATTTTTTGTCATCACACAGACTTTTATAATACGTTACCATATATATAGATAAATTTCCATTATAGATTCAGAGTTTCACATCTGCAGAGAAAGGTCTTTGTCATTCCAACACGATAAGTAAAATTGCCCATGTTTTTCTTTCAGTGCTTTTGAGATGATCATAGGATTTTTGTCATATGACATTTTATTCATGTAATATTTAACCATCCTCATTTCCTATAAATCACTCCCTTGGAATAGTATATGCTATTTAATATACTGTTAAATTGTATTTTCTAATATTTGATTTAAGATGTGTATTTCCAGAATGCGTCTTTTCTCTGGGAACTGATTTTCCCTAAACTTCTCATTGCCTGTGTTTGGATCTTATTCAGTGTGATGATTTTTTTTGCTTTGATTTCTAATCCTTTCCTAAGTTCTGTCTTCTCATTTCTAAGTGTCCTAATTATGGTTTATGTTGATTGTTTTTTCTTCCATCATTTTAATGCATTTGAGATCACTTTGAAATTGTAAGTTGTATCTTAATCTGTTTTGTGGACATTTCTTTCTGGCATACTCTGATTTTCTATAGAGATGTGATTCAGCTCCTAATTTTTTTGTGTGTGTTAACATTTTGTGGGATTTTACCTCAATCCTTTTCTTCTGCTCATTTTTATAGGCCATTCATGTTCCTTAACCTCTCGAATGAGTATAGTTCCACATGGCTTTTCTAACTGCACATACATCCCTTTTCTCATTTTTCATCTAGGCTTGATTTCAAATTTCCTGTCTCTTTTCCTCTCCTCCATGTATCTGGACCTTCTCTTTCCTTCATCTCTACTGACCCTATTCTGATCAGTTTCAATTCTTCTTCCTGGGGTTTCTTCTTATGGTGGGGCACTCTCCTGGAAGGGAAACACAGCTGGTCGGTTTTGAGAATTCACAGGGTCTAGACTATTTCCGTCTGAGCTCATGTGAGACTCTTTTCACTCACCTACTTCTGAGTGGGCAAAACTCTTCCAGTTTTGTAGGCAGATAGGGTTAGAGGTCCCCAGAAAAGGAAAGACAAGTCATAGCTTTCTTAACATAAGAGAAGTCATTTTAGGCTCCCAACCATTCTCTGGTCCATGCCTGAACAGCCATTTTGTGATCTATTCCCGACCAGCACTCCTTGCCCAAGCACACTTCTTGCAGAACTTTCTAGAAAGCGTTGGAATGACCAAAAAATACAAAAATCTCAGTAGTTAGGATTATAAACAAATAACGGGAATGCAGAAACTAAGTCTCTACCAGGCCAGGAAATAGCCTAACCATATCAGAGACAACAAATCAATGAGAAGACTTCCAGTGCTGTTTCAAAAATAAAGGTTGACCTAACACACATCCTTGAGTCATGTTTTACAGGGTTTAAACCCTTTTGAGCACTCAAACACCAGACTCACTGGAGCAGAAAATTGGTGATGCTGATCCCCCCCATGACTTCAATCAACTAGAACCTGGACTCTGTCCACTTAGGATGACTTTTGCCCCAATTCTTTAGTGAATTCTCCCTTGCCAAGCCCCATCCGTGAATACACATGCACCCTTAACTTACAACTTCCCTAATGTTGTTTGGAGAGACACTGCTTTGGAAAATATCCATGGTGTTCTCCTGACTTGTTGCAAGTAAAACCCTTTCTTTTCCTATTCTTTGGCTTGGTTGTGTCCTTTGGCTCCACACCCCTCAAGAGGCAAACCCAGTTTCAGGTTATAATTTCACCTGCTTTTCTCAAATTCACCTGCTGTCCTTTTCAGTTGGCTTTCCATAATTCTCCAATAATCAGATGCTTCAGGTGCCTCTGGATTCCCTCTTCTTCCCACAGAAGTCTAATGGCTAATAGTAATTTGTTCTACCAGCTTACATGTTGGGTTTCATGGTAATACCTTGTCACCCAGATTTGTTATAAAAGTTGTACATGGGTCTCTGCTATTGTGATATAATTGTTCTGTGTGATTTCTTTGTAAGGATTCAAAAATTTTGCAACCATTGCCATGATTTCCCAGAATCCAGACCTTATTCTTGAAAGACAGCTTTGCTTGGTGCTCAGTTTTCATGTGATAATTATTTTTTCTCAATATTGTGTACAGGGACGCCCAGGTGGTGCCGTTGGCTAAGCATCCAACTCTAGGTTTCGGCTCAGGTTGTGATATCATGGGATGTGAGATCAAGCCTTGTGTTGGGCTCTGCTCTCAACACAGAGTCTGTTTGAGTTTCTCTCTCTCTCCTTCTGCTCCACCAACCCCCTCTCTAAAATAAATAAATAAATCTTTAAAAATATATATTTTGTAGAGCTCATTCCAGTGAGACACTATTGTTGCTAGTGAAAGCTGCTGACAGTCTTAATTATGGTTCCTCTGTAGATGATTGCTATTTTCTCTGGCTGCTTTAAGGTCTCCTCCTTGTCTTTGGTGTTCTTCCACATCACTACAATATGCCTAGAAGTAGCTTCTTAAATTCACTTTGCCTCTTGGAGGACTGTTTCCAATCTATTCTAGAAAATTCTTACCCTCTGCCCCATTCTAGAAAATTCTCAGCCTCTAGTGAGACTCCAATGAAAAGTGTGTCAGAGTTTCTCTCCAATCTTCCTCTCTCTCCCTCTCTCTCTTTCCCTCCCTCTCTCCCTCTGTCTCATTCTCTTTTTCTTTTTCTTATTCAAGTATAATTAGCACACGGTGTTATGTTAGTTGCAGGTGTACAATATAGTGATTCAACAGTTCTGGGATGCTCAGTGCTCATCTAGCTAAGTGCACTCCTAATCCTCTTCATCCATTTCTTTTCTGCTGCCATTTCTTTTTAAAATGTACCTAGTCATTTTTAATAGTTATTCATTTGGAACACTTCCAGTTCTCTCTTTCGCTTCTCTAAACACAAAAAAAAAACCCACAATTTTTTTGCATACACTCTTTTGTAATCTCATTATCGTTGGTCTTTGACGTCCTATTCTGTAGACTGTAGTTAGTGTTGGCTTAGTCATGCGTGTTTGTTTCCTCCCATGTTTATTTTACTGTGAGTGTATATGTGGTTGGAATTTAACTTTGGGAGTCCTGCAGGGCCAGGACTGAGATGATTTCTCCAGGGTACTATGAAGCAGGACCAACTTGAAAACATCTTTTTAAAATTATTTTTTAATTTTTTTTTAAGTAAGCTCCACACTCACTGCGGAGCCCAACACAGGGCTTGAACTCACAACCCTGAGATCAAGACCTGAGTTGATATCAAGAGTTGGACATTTAACCAACCAAGCCACCCACACACCCCAACCTGAAAATGTCTTAAATGAATTTCTTGAACTGGGGTTCTCAGACTAAGCAGGCATAAATTCAAATTGCAAGACTGTATCAAGTAAGGCCATGATTATAAGTCATTATCAAATATTAGTAATATTCATTGTATTGAATTTTTACTCAGTACCATTGGCAACAGAATGACTTGCTGGTTTCTCCATTTTGCCAGCATGGAGATTTTTCTAACTCCATCCTTTCTACTGATGACATAGGCTTTGTGGTATACAACTTTAAGTGGGGTCTCAAGTTCAGCTACGACACTTGGTCAGATCCAAACCTTTTTCCTCACTGGGGCTCTTAACCAGAAAAATCTGTGTCTGCTCTGAGCATATTTCTAGGACAGCTCGAGCTTCTGTGTCTGCTCACCACTCTTGTTTCAGCTCTATGTGTTTTCTTTTCTTTTCTTTATGACTCCTTTTATTTTCTTTTGAGCTTAGATATGAATTTAAAAGGCATTTTACAATAATTTATCCAGCATTAGGGTATTTCATCTAGTCTTATTTAACTGCTAGACATGGAGATACCATAGTATCAATTTTTTAAACTACATTCTGTATCAAGTTTATTTGTAAATTTTACAGTGAAACCTCTGACGTGCATTTGGGATTTTTCTTTCTTGGTTTGTTTTAAATAAATTTTTACTTTTTGTCAAAGTAATAAATGCACTTTGTTTTAACAGTTAATTCGTGCTAAAAGTAAAAACAAAAAACAACAGTGTCTCTTTCTCTCCCTTCTTCTATCTCAAGCTCTGCTCTCCACGGGCAACCATTTACAACTCTTTTAGCTATCCCTTGTCATCTCTATCTTTAGATTTTTAAATAATATGCTTTATTCAATATTTCTTGATTTACCAATTTTACATATTATATATTATGCTCTTAAAAGAAAGTTGAGAATTTTGCCTTTACCATGTTTCTTCTCTTCCTAACATAGCTATACCACAATATTTGGTTAAATCAATGTTGAGTCTTCTCACCATTATGACTAAGTAGATATTGTTCATTGTTGTTGAGCAGTATATGCCATGTTTTCTTGTACAACTTTTTGTTCTTCATACAATCAATATTTTTCTAACATCTTTACTAACTTGGTTTCCTGTACATCTTAATCTCTCATGCCTTTTTCTTACATGAACAAAACTATCCATCGTTTTCATCTATCCCCTGCAGACCTCACACTCAGAATCCTCCCGTCTCATGTTTATTTTTCTGACTTGCTACCCAGCTATCATCAGGGTCATGCATGTGGTGCACTCGTACTGGGACCCCATTTTTTGGATTCTAAGCTTTCTCTTTTCTTGTTCATTTTTCCCTCTAGTGGCTTCCTGACAAAGTGTGTGAGGGAGATAGATTTTTTGAGATCTTTCATGTCTGAAAATATTTTTATTCTACCCTCACTCATGATTAATTGTCAAAGTAGAGAATTTTAAGTTGGACATCACTTTCAAGTAGAATTTTGAAGGCATTCTTCACTGGAGTCATGGCTTCCAGGGTTGTTGAGAAGTCCAGACCCATTCTGATTTCCCCATCACAGGATGGGTGTTGGTCTTTCTTCTGACACTTTAAGTGTTCTCTTTTTCTCCATGGTTCTCTGGAATAAACTGAGCACACGCTCTGCTGTGATTCTTTCTCATTTATCACTCATAGTTCTTGGTGGTCTCTTTCAATTTAGAAACTCAGTCCTTTAGTTCTGAGTAGTAGTATAAAATATGTTTATAAAATAATTTCTTCATCATTTCTCCTTTGTCTCTTCCTGAAAGATTTATGTAAGGTTGTTCTTCTTGGACTAAGCCTCTGATTTTCTAATCTTTTCTTTTATCCATCTTTTTGACCTTTGTTCAACTGTTAAGGAGATTTTTGTTTGTTTGTTTGAGGCTTATTTTCCAACCCATCTACTGAAGTTATTTTGGGACTTTTTTTTTTTTCATTCTGATACCCCATTCTTGTGCTCTACTGTTTAACTTTAATGACACTGTATTCATGTTTCAAATATATAGTATTTTTGTTACTTCTAAGGGCATTAATGATAGGAAGTCTTTTTAAGTTTTCTTCAGCTTCCTTTATTGTCTGTTTCTCAAGTGCCATTTTTTGCTCTTTTGTTGAGTCTTTGTCTTTCGTGTTGGGGTGTTTTTTAATGTATGGTGATTTTTAAAATTCTGCTCATCTTTAAGATTAAGGCCCTAACTATTTGGAGGCTGTGTGTGTGTGTGTGTGTGTGTGTGTGTATTTCACACCAGGGTGGATGAATAGTAAGCATTCTTTTATGGGAAACACTCAAGTATCTGCAGGTCTTTTCTCTAGAACTCTTTGGCTCCCCCAGAGAAGGACCCAACAACCGGAGATGGCTACCTAATTTGTAGGGCCTAGTGCAAAATGAAAATATCAGGTCCCTTGTTCAAAAGTCAGGGAAAAGTTCAGTTAGAGGTACTAACACATAATTTTTTTTCTTTAAAACTATCTTATTACTTAAAACACGTAGTGGAAGTAGTAGTAATACATAATATAACCTTACAAATTGCAAAAAATAACATTTTCAATGTCATAATTTTATGTAATACAATAAATTCTAATGCTTTACTAATATGATTTCTTGATTGATCAGCAGATTCTCCTGGCTTGATTTTCTGCAAATTCACTTATTAGGTCATGAAAATTTATTATTTTTAGCAATTTCATTTTCAAAATTGAAAGTGATGTCCATTGTTCTTGGCAAATGCAAGATCTCAAATAATCTCAACTGGAGAGAACGACACAAAGACCAAAAGGAGGGGGAGGGAAGAAGAACAGTAAAATGAAAGAATGAACAAGTCAGGTAGGTACGACCTACCTCAAGAAGAAACTTACATGTCAGGCAAAGGAGCTTTCTCAAGCTTATAGTGTATTGAATTTTTAAACTGTAGGAAAGTGGAAAAAGGAAAGAAATACTTACTGTCTATATATTACTGACAAGCATACTTGCTTTACAATTGTAACTACTATTTAATAGCCTCACAAAAACACAAGTCATGTCTCCCACCTAGAAATGGAGGTTTAGCGAGAAGGAACTCGGCAATTGTCACACAGCCAGAAAGTTGCAGAACTGGGATATGAATGCAGATGTATGTGATCCAAGAACTCACATTCTTTCAGTGGTATGAATGGTGGCGTATTACTACAGGAATGGTACCTTAACTTACTGCTTTGCCTACTGACCAGGCTGGAAAGGAAGAAGACTTGAACCAAAAATCCAATCATTGAGCTGGAAAAAAAAAAATGATAGTGAGAAGAAAAATAGAAAAGAGAAAAATGCTTCAGTAGACACTGCTAAAGTAGATTCCATTGGACCTGGTGACTTGCTGGATGTAGGCTGGCAGAAGATAATAGAAATTAAAGACTGCTTAGCAATCATGAGTGTGACTCAGGGTAATTCCACCACCAGGCAATGAAAAAAGATACAAAAGATCAAAGTTTGATGACAAGATGATGGAGTGTTGAGCTAGAAATCATCCAGTAGAAATGTCTGGTGGGCACAGTGAGGCGTGGGTCTAGAACGGGACCCAGGCCAGTGTTAAAGATGTATATTTAGAAACCATTCACCTACAGTCCAAGTGACAAGAAGGGATGACAGCAGCAAAGGAGAATGTGTAGAAAACAAGAGTGCCAAGCACAAAACTATAAGGAATGACAAGATCTAGAGCACGGATGTACTCTATGGAGTACATATGGAAGAAAGAAGACGAGCAACCGGAAATATTCTAATAGAACTATTTTCAGAAGGCAATTGTTCAGAATTCAGTAAGCCTGGGGTGGTCGGTATCAAATACGTCCAAGAGGGTGTAGGAAAATAAACATGAGAAATAAAGCCTGGACTGGATGTGGGATAATTAGCCATCTGAGAGTTGATTTCAATAAAGTGCTGGGACCAAAATTCAGGAGTGAGTAGGGGGGGAAGCATGGAGGAAGTGAATGCAGAAAATTTTTCTAGAAATAATGAAAGGAAGAAATGTAAAAATTCAAGAAATCTAGAAGTAGAAAGGGAACATACAGGCCACAGTCTAGTCCCTTCATTTTACAGATCAGAAAACTGGGCCCAGAGAAATTAACCAATACCTTTATTTATACCTCAGACAGAAAACAAGTAAAGATGAAATGGTAATTCAGGAGGGATAAGGATCAAGGAAGACTTTCTGTCTCCAAAGAAGAGTCCATTTAAATCCTCATTTCTCATTTAAGACCTGGCCTCCTTCCTCTGGTACCATGAGCCCATGGTTTTGAAATTATTTTCAATATATCTGAAAGAAAGACCACATTATCCACTGAAACCCATAACTATGATGGCCCACTTGCCAGAGAAAACGTACTGTCATTGGTTTGAGCACGGGAAAGAGAACTCTGTCCATCACACTTTTTTATTCTTATAGGAGTTTTGTAGTCCTGAAACCTGGAAGACAGGAAGGATTGCTCATACTAAATTTGAAATGCATCACTATAATCATCTTGATTTTACTCCTCCCTGTCCCATTTTGGAGATAACAAATCACCCCAAGGTAACTACCCACCTACAGAAATGGACACGGTAGGGTGAAGGCATTCATTAAAAAAAAAAAAAAAAACACCTAATTATGAATAATTCATGATGAGCTGGCAAACACCAGTTTGCTATGGGTAGCTGGGTTCATCAAGAAACACCCTGATAATGTGTATATAAAGACAAACTCAACTGTTTGAGCAGGACATTTGCCATCAGGGCTTCACTCCAGGAACAAGCTCTCTGGGTCTGGACACCATGTCTGTGCGCTTTTCTTCTGCATCCAGACGGCTTGGCTCCAGCGGGGGAGCGGGTTTTGGGGCTGGAAATGCATGCGGTGTGCCGGGCATTGGAAGTGGCTTCTCTTGCGCTTTTGGGGGCAGCTCATCTGCAGGAGGCCATGGTGGGGGGCTGGCTGGGGGAAGTGCTTCTTGTGCTGCCTTCACCGGGAATGAGCACGGCCTCCTGTCGGGCAATGAGAAGGTCACCATGCAGAACCTCAATGACCGCCTGGCCTCCTATCTGGAGAACGTGCGAGCACTAGAGGAGGCCAACACGGACCTGGAGCAGAAGATCAAGGGCTGGTATGAGAAATTCGGGCCTGGTTCTTGCCGTGGTCTTGATCATGACTACAGCCGATACTTCCCGATAATCGATGACCTTAGGAACCAGGTAAGAAGCACAATGTCGTGAGGGTTAATACCCCTAAGACTACTCAGCCACACAAGCAAACACAAATGTCTAAGCTGTCACACACGGCTGGGCTTTGCTCCCGACTTCTGATTTTCCATTGTGCATTCTGAATATTAAAGATAATTTCTATTCAAATTCTAATCTTTGAACATGGCTCACCCATACCTGGTATGAGGTATGCATGTTTATGCTTTTGGTAATATGAAAATATCAAAAACTGCCCACCATGGCCTGCTGTATTATTTATAACTTTTTCCATAGAAAGGGTTCTTTTATGGGTGGGATGAAGGTTAAAAGAGGCCATACTTAATTTCCCATTTGCAAAAGAATCATCTTATTATTGGAGACAGAATGCCAGAAAGTTTACTATAACTTGATAGGTGACTTTTTTTCAAGGAATTGGGACATTTCCTAACTCCTAACTGACTTTCCATTTATCAGATCATTTCTGCGACTACCAGCAATGCCAATGTTATCCTGCAAAATGATAATGCAAGACTAACGGCTGATGACTTCAGACTAAAGTAAGTAGAGCTGAAGAGAAACTGAAGAATTTATCTCAACATTTCTGCCTTTAATCAAAGCTATTGGGGGTCACCTCAATTGTTTGACTTTATTTGTTTTAAACCAAATGTAGGTTGGGGCGCCTGGGTGGCTCAGTCGCTAAGCGTCTGCCTTTGGCTCAGGTCATGATCCCAGGGTCCTGTGATCCTCCCGCATGGGGCTCCCTGCTCAGTGCGGAGCCTGCTTCTCCCTCTCCCACTCCCCCTGCTTGTATTCCCTCTCTCACTGTCTCTCTGTCAAATAAATGAATAAAAAATCTTTAAAAAAAATAAAAAATAATAAAAAATAAACCAAATGCAGGTAAGAATGACCAGTTGAATGATATATTTTACTTGGGAAATTTAGGAACCAACACAAATGAATGTCAAGATCATAAGAAAGAGAATTTGGAGTGTTCCCAATTCTCTTGCTTCAAAGAAATTTGCTTCTTGCATTATGGGCAGTCTGACGTTTTGAGTATATGTTAACAGTTTGACCTTGAAGCATGGTTGGAGTTTAATGATGACCTCAAAAGTGACGGGACTAAGGTGATGCAACTGTCAAATATTTTCTAAGGTTTGAAAATGAACAAGCCCTTCACCAGAGCGTCGATGCGGATGTCAGCGGTTTGCGCCGGGTCCTAGATGAGCTGACCCTGTGCAGAACCGACCTTGAGATCCAGCTGGAAACCCTGAGCGAGGAGCTAGCTTACCTCAAGAAGAATCACGAGGAGGTAGGGGCTCTGTCTCCCCCGATTCCATGACCCGTCTTGCTCCCAAGATTTTAAAAACTGGATTTCAGATGACAAGTATAACCATGTCCGGCATCAGTATTCCAGAAGGAACTCGTCAGTTTCTCTGCATGGTTTAGACATGTTCCTTTCCATCCGCCTCCAAAGAAACAAACCTTTTTTTAAAAGTTTCTAACCTTACGCATCCTGTCGGTCTGGTTCCTTTGAAAATACTCAGCTCCTAACGTGGTGAAACGAATTTCTTTCAGGAAATGAAGGCGTTGCAGTGCGCGGCCGGAGGCAACGTGAACGTGGAGATGAACGCGGCGCCCGGCGTGGACCTCACGGTCCTGCTGAACAACATGCGGGCCGAGTACGAAGCCCTGGCCGAGCAGAACCGCAGGGACGCGGAGGCCTGGTTCAACGAGAAGGTAAAACCCCGCCCGGGCACGCTTGCGGGGCCCTGGGCACTGAGGCGAGGCCGGCAGCACCCTCACCACCCCCCCCGCCCCCCCACTTTCAGAGCGCAACCCTGCAGCAGCAGATTTCTGATGATGCCGGCGCCACCAGCTCAGCTCGCAATGAGCTGACCGAGATGAAACGGACTCTTCAAACCCTGGAGATCGAACTTCAGTCCCTCTTGGCAATGGTCAGTACAAAGTCCAAAAAAAAAAAAAAAGATTTGTTTCAGAAGCGGGGAAGAAATGCAAAGAGTGTTTCTTCCACGTGATATTACTTATTTGCGTTTTTATCTGTTAATTACCCTGCTTGACCTAAGACACCTTTGCATTTTGCACAGCAGAATCCTCTTGGCCGGGGACGTAGACCTAGGTGCTCATAATTAGGAAACATTAGAAATTAGCAGGTACAATTATTGTGAGGTACTCGAAAAGAAAATGGTTTCTACCCTGCATCTTCTCTTCCACGTCAAAAGATTTAAAAAAAAAAACAGAACAAAACCATTCTCTGTGGAGTGCAAAAATGCGTTGGCACCCCTCCTATCATCATCTGGCATTCCTTTGGGACACTTAATTAAGAACACTTACAAGTTCCTTTTTAAGTGGCATAAACAAGAAGCAAAGTAGAGGCATGAATGTTGCCTATAAAGTTAACACCCTAAAATAATAGTAACATTTTCATTCAGGGTTTGCCCAGCACTTTCTCCCACTAGAATCCACAATAACCCTAGGGCTTGGGCAGGGCAGACTTTATAATTCCTGTCATTATTTCCAAAAGAACAATCTGAAATTCAAAGAAGTTAAGCAGTTTTCCCAGAGTCCCACAGTTGAATACAAAGGAAGCTGAACTTCCCTCCAAATTTCCTAACTCCCACGTCTATACTTTTCCCACTGTGGCTAGTAAACAAACCTTCAGAGTTTATCCACAAAAGAGAGTATGAGTGTATATAAAATTAGGACTCGGCATAAAAATTCTTGCAGCTGAAAGAGGAAGACACTTTTATCTTTATTCCGTCTGAAAGTATAGCAAGCATCCCTCTTTAGGAGAAACCCTTTATAAACCCATTTGGATTCACAAACCATTTAAAGCTTAAAAAGGTCATTCTTTTCTTTGGGTCAGTCTGCTTCAGGAAAGTTTACCCAGTTCACTATGGGTTGTTAATTTTTTTTTTTTAAAGATTTTATTTATTTGACAGAGATAGAGACAGCCAGCGAGAGAGGGAACACAAGCAGGGGGAGTGGGAGAGGAAGAAGCAGGCTCATAACAGAGGAGCCTGATGTGGGGCTCGATCCCATAACGCCGGGATCACGCCCTGAGCCGAAGGCAGACGCTTAACCGCTGTGCCACCCAGGCGCCCCTGGGTTGTTAATTTTTAATAGAAGAGCTACAATCTCCATGAGACAAGACTGTCACATGATTAGAAACAAAGTAGCAAATTGTAGGGGGACTTTTATTCCTGGGAAATGTGGCAAATTGTGCCAGACTCTAGAATCAGAGGCTATATCGGTGGGGCACAGGGATCTTTAGACTGTGCCCTATGAAGAAACAAGTTCATCTTTGCTAACACTGCTGGACATATGAGTGACATTCACCACCAACTGTGTCATTCTCGAACAGAAAAACCGTATGGCATCTAATAAAGGCAACAATTAATATTGAACAAGGGGGATGCTTTGGGGTAAATATGGTAATTTGCATCATGTAAGAAAACTCTTTTACGTATCTCGTAAATGCTCTGCCTTATTCTAAAACAACACTGCGACATTTTCTACTAAACTATGTCTTATTGATCCATAGAAACACTCCCTGGAGTGCTCCCTTACTGAGACCGAAGGCAACTACTGCGCCCAGCTCGCCCAGATCCAGGCTCAGATCGGGGCCCTGGAAGAGCAGCTGCACCAGGTCAGGACCGAGACGGAGGGCCAGAAGCTGGAGTACGAGCAGCTGCTCGACATCAAGGTCCACCTGGAAAAGGAGATTGAGACCTACTGCCGCCTGATTGATGGAGAGAATGGGTAAGTACAGCTTCTACTGAGAAAACACTTTATACTTTATTTTAAGGTTATTAAAGATTTTTTGAAATCAAGTACAGAGTATTTATGACCCTTATCATGTATACCTAAACCCCTTCCAGTGTTATTTCAGAATCCAGAGATGTCCCATCTCAAACCCTTGTTTTCCAGTTTCCTCGGCAAAATAGAGTGAAATAATTAATGCAAGCTCTCTATATTTTTACAGCTCTTGTGTTAAATCAAAAGGCTATGGAGGACCAGGAAATCAGATAAAAGGTAAACAAAGCTGTGTTGAGCATTCAAAATGTACTTGTATAAGTTTCAGATGATGAGTTAATTATTTCCCCTTGGTGGATCTGAGAAATTCTAACAATTCATGTGTTCATTTTAGAGTCATCTAAAACCACCATGGTTAAAACAATCGTAGAAGAAATAGATCCTCGTGGCAAAGTTCTCTCATCCAGAGTTCACACTGTGGAAGAGAAATCCACCAAAGCAAACAATGTGAAAAGTGAACAGAGGGTGCCTTCCTGAACCCCAGAAGAAGAGCCCCTAAATTAAAATACCAAACTGAAGACAGGTTCCTAAATAAAAGCCCTCTTATTTTTCTGCTTTTCTTCCAGTGAATTAAGATAAGCTGTTTGTAGAACGGTAACATTTCTTTGGCTTTCTCTATGGTGGTGTGTCAATAAAATCTCTTCCTGTTGCAAATCACCTTCACTGGTTCTGGTCAATCTTTGCATTTTAAACATACCTGCAAGGGGAGCTGAATTTGATTTTTTAATTTCTTTTGTTTAATTCAGTGGCCTTCACAAGTTAGGAGTAAGTTTAACAGGTAAACTGGTTGGAGTCTTTTTCACATCTCTGAAAAGTTTTAAATCTTCCTCCAGCCTCCTATAAATATTTGTTAAGCACATTTGCTAAGCGCTGGCAATGAGAATAAAACAGTCTATAAAATCTAATTCCTGAATGCAACATGCTCATAGAAGTGGAAATAAGGGGGCGCCTTGGTGGCACAGCAGTTAAGCGTCTGCCTTCGGCTCAGGGCGTGATCCGGCGTTATGGGATCGAGCCCCACATCAGGCTCCTCTGTTGTGAGCCTGCTTCTTCCTCTCCCACTCCCCCTGCTTGTGTTCCCTCTCTCGCTGGCTGTCTCTATCTCTGTTGAATAAATAAATAAAATTAAAAAAAAAAAAGAAGAAGTGGAAATAAGAAGTTTAAGAATCAAAACCATCCTAAAAATAAAGAAAAAAAACTGTAAATGGTGACATTTAAAAGTAGAAGGGAAGAGAGAGAGATGTGGGAACTAGATAGGGCAAGGGAGGAATTCCACAATGTTAGGTCACAAAACACATCTTAACAGACTGAAGAAGACTGAAATCGTAGCAAGTATCTTTTCTGGCCACAATAGTATGAAACTAGACATCAATAACAGGAGGAAAAATAGGAAATTTCAAAAATATGTAGAAATTAACTAATACACTCCTGAAGGATGAATGGGTCAAAGAAGAAATCAAAAGGAAAATTTAAAAAAAAATCTTGAGACAAATGAAAATGAAAATATAATATACCAAAATTTATGGGATGCAGCAAGAGCAGTACTAAGAGGGAACTTTATAGTGATAACCATATATTAAGAAAGAAGAAAGCTCACAAATAAACGATTGAACTTTACATATCAAAGAACTAGAAAAAGGAGAAATTAAGCCTAACGTTAGCAGAAGGAAAGACATAATAAAGATTAGAACAGAAATAAATGAAGTAGAGACTAGAAAAGAGATAAGATCAACAAGACTGAGAGTTAGTTTTTTGATAGGTAAAATTGGCAAATTTTTAGCTAGACCAACCAGAGAGAGAGAAAGGACTCAAATAAAAATTATAAGTGAAAAAGGAGACATTACAAGTGATGCCAGAAATACAAAGGATTATAAGAGAATACTGAAACATTTATATACCAACAAATTGGATAATCTAAAAGAAATAAATTCTTAGAAACATGCAACTTGCCAAGACTAAATCATGAAAAATAGAAAATCTAAACAGACCAATGATGAGTGAGGAGATTGAATCAGTAATCAAAAACCCTTTCAACAAAGAAAAGCCTAGGACCAGATGGTTTCTCTGGTGAATTCTACTACTTACAGAAGAATTAATGCCAATCCTTCTCAAGCTCTTCCAAAAAATAAGAGGAGAAAACATTTCCAAACTCATTTCATAAGGCCAGCATTACTCTTCTACCAAAGCCAGACAAAGATGCAACAAGAAAAGAAAATCACAGGCCAATATCCCTGATGAATATAGATGCAAAAATCTTCAACAAAATTCTAGCAAAACAAATTCAACAGCACCTTAAAAGAATCGTATGCCATGATCAAATGTGATTTATCCCTGGGATGCAAGAATGGTTCAACACACACAAATCAATAAATGTGATACACCACATTAACAGATGGAAGGGTAAAAATCATATGATCATCTCAATAGATACAGAAAAAAGCATTTGACAAAATATAACAGCTGTTTAGGATAAAAATGCTTTGGCAAATTAGGTAGAGAAGGAATGTAACTCAATGTCAAAGGCCATATATGACAATACCACAGCTGGTATCATACTCAATGGTGAAAATCTGAAAGCTTTTCCTCTATACCAGGAATAAGACAAGGATGTCCACTCACCAATTTTATTCAATACTGGAATTCCTAGCCAGAGCACTTAAGCAAGAAAAAGAAATAAAAGGCACCCAAATTGGAAGAGAGGAAGTAAAATTGTCTCTGTTTGCAGATAGCACGCTCTTATATGTAGAAAACCCTAAAGACTCCGCCTAAAAACTGTTAGAACTAATAAATAAATTCAGCAAATTTGTAGGATACAAAATCAGCATAAAAAATCAGTTACATTTTTATATACTTACAATAAATTATCCAAAAGGAAAATTAAGAAAACAATTCCACTTGTAATAGCATCAAAAAGAATAAAATACTTAAGAATAAGCTTAACTAAGGAGATGAGAGACTTTTACACTGAAAACTACAAAACAGTGATGAAAGAAATTAAAGCAGACACAAATAAATCAAAAGACATCCCATGTTCATGAACCAGAAGAATTAATAATGTTTAAATGGCCGTACTACCAAAGCAATCTACAGATTTAATGCAATCCCTGTCAAAATCCCAGTAACATTTTTTATCATAAACAGAAAAGGCAATCCTAAAATTCATATAGATTAAAAAAAAAACCTCTTAATAGCTAAAGCAATTTTGAGAAAGGACAAATCACACTTTCTGATTTCAAAATACATTACAAAGCTACAGTAAATAAAAGAGCATGGAAGACAGAAAAATATGGAGAAATTAGAATCCTTGTGCACTGTTGGTGGGAATGCAAACTGGTGCAGCCACTATGAAAAACAATATGGCAGTTCCTCAAAAAATTGAAAATAGAATTACCAGCAATTCCACTTCCTGGTATATGCCCAAAAGAATAGAAAGCAGGATCTTGAAAAGATATTTGTACACCCATGTTCAGAGCAGCCTCATTCACAACAACTAAAATGTAGAAGTAACCAAGTAATCATCAACAATGAATGAATAGGCAAAATGTGGTGTATGCATACAATGGAATATTATTCAGCCTTTAAAAGGAAGGAAATTCTGACACATGCTACTACATAGATGAAGCTTTGAAGTCACTATGTTAAGTAAAATAAGCCAGTCACAAAAAAGACAAATAGTATATGATTCCACTTATATAAGGTACCTGGAGTTGACCAATTCATAGAGAGAAAAAGTAGAATGGTGATTGCCAGGGGCTGGGGAGAAGAGAATGGGGAGTTATTGTTTAATGTGTATGTTTAAGTTTTACAAGTTGAAAACAGTATGGAGATGTATGTTGGTTGTACAACATTATGAACGTATTCAATACCACTGAATTGTACGCTTGAAAATAGATAAGGTCATAATTTTATGTTCTGTGTGTTTTACCACAGTAAAAAGAATAGAGAGCCCAGCAATAAATCCACATATAGATGGTCAACTTATCTTCGACAAAGGGGCCAAGAATATGTAATGAGGAAAGGATAATCTCTTCAAGAAATGGTGTTGGGAAAACTGAATATCCACGTTAAAAGGGCCCCATGTGAAATTGGGCCCCTATGACGCATTATACACAAAAATCAACTCAGAATGGATTAAAGACCTAAACACGAGACCCAAAACAGTAAAACTCCTCAAAGCAAACACGAAAGATGAGATCAGATGTGTTCAGGGTGGTATGGCCATAGACATAGGAGAAAGCTCCTTGACATTGGTCTTAGCAGTGATTTCTTGGATGTGACACCAAAATAGAGGCAACAAAACCAAAGTATATATGGGACTTTTTACACAACTTCCAGGAAAGAATCAATAATTGTGATACCCAGCTCTTTGAATTCTATTCTAAACATCATTTTAATTCTCAGAACAACCCTACGAGATAGATACTATTATCATCCTCTTTTTGTACATAAGGAAACTGAGGCAGAGATTGATTGAGTAACTATCTCAAGGTCACACAGCTAATAACTGGAATAGCTGGAATGCTAATCCAGGCGGTCTGGCTCGTAGTCCGTCCTTGACTCCCAACACAACACCATGCTATTGAGAACCTCATGATTCCACCTTCCTGCTAGCAAAAGAAGGGAGGAAAAAACTAAGTGCATTCTAAACTCCAATCAATCCAAGCCTGAGCCATTATCAAGTCATGGACCCTACAGAGTGGCTTCGGATAGTATCTGATTTCATTTCTCAGGTCCACTGTTCCCTTCAGTGCAGAGTGGGAATATCAAAACCAGAGATGCCATTTTGCGGGAAGAATTAGCACACCAGCTTCCGATTCTCAGAAAAACTAGATATCTAGTGACAAAACAAACTTCGTTCATGTCTGAGAAAAATACCGTTTCAACTTGGATAACAGAAATGTAGAATGTAGATTTTAAACAACAGCAAAAGTTATTGAAAGTCCTAAATGTGATACAGGAATCCATCAAAATCCTAGAAGAGAACATAGGCAACAACCTTTTTGACCTCACCCACAGCAACTTCTGGCTAGACACATCTCCAAAGGCAAGGGAAACAAAAGCAAAAATGAGCTATTGGGACTTCAACAAGATAAAAAGCTTTTGCACAGCAAAGGAAATTATCAACAAAATTAAAAGGCATCCTATGGAATGGGAGAGGATATTTGCAAATGACGTATTGGATAAAGGGCTAGTATCCAAAATCTGTAAAGAACTTATCAAACTCAATACCCAAAAACCAAAAAATCCAGTCAAGAAATGGGCAGAAGACATGAACAGACTTTTCTTCAAAGAAAACATACAAATTGGCTAACAGACACATGAAAAAATTCTCAACATCATTCAGCATCAGGGAAATACAAATCAAATAAACAGTGAGATACCACAACACACCAGTCAGAATAGCTAAAATTAACAACTCAGAAAACAACAGAAGTTGGCGAGGATGAAGGGAAAGGGGAGCCCTCCTACACTATTGGTGGGAATGCAAACTGGCGCAGCCACTCTGGAAAACAGTATGAGGTTCCTTAAAAAGTTAAAAATAGAGCTACCCTCTGACCCAGCAATTGCACTACGAGGCATTTATCCAAAGGATACAAAAATAGTGATTCAAGGCACATGTACCCCAATGTTTATAGCAGCAACGCCCACAATAGCCGAAATATGGAAAGAGCCCAGATGCCCATCAACAGATGAATGGATAAAAAAGGTGTGGTATATATATACACAATGGAATATTACTCGGCCATAAAAAAAAGAACGAAATCTTGCCATTTGCAACGACGTGGATGGAACTAGAGGGTATTATGCTAATAAGTCAGTCAGAGAAAGACAAATACCATATGATTTCACTTATATGTGGAATTTAAGAAACAAAACAGATGAACAAGGGGGAAGGGAAGGGAAAATAAAATAAGATGAAAACAGAGAGGGAGGGGCGCCTGGGTGGCTCAGTCGTTAAGCGTCTGCCTTCGGCTCAGGGCATGATCCCGGCGTTATGGGATCGAGCCCCACATCAGGCTTCTCCACTAGGAGCCGGCTTTCTTCCTCTCCCACTCCCCCTGCTTGTGTTCCCTCTCTCACTGGCTGCCTCTATCTCTGTCAAATAAATAAATAAAATCTTTGAAAAAAAAACAGAGAGGGAGACAAACCATGAGACTCTTAACTCTAGGAAACAAACTGAGGGTTGCTGGAGGGGAGGTGGGTGAGGGCATGGGGTAACTGGGTGATGGGCATTAAGGCAGGAACTTGATGTAATGAGCCCTGGGTGTTACATGCAACTGATGAATTACCAAATTCTACCCCTGAAACTAATAATACAGTATATGTTAACTAAATTGAATTTAAATAAAAAAATTTTTTTAAAGGTATTGAAGCATATTTGAAACTAAACACTAAATTTATCAGGGGCAAAATTAGCTTACTATTGTTAGACTAAGATAATGTGATGAATGTGTTTATCCTGAGGTGAGCAGACATTTACACATCATAACTTACAGTTTAATTCAATGATTTCTGAGTACCTAGAATATGCACCTTATATATTGAATATTCTAATACCTAATAGAGTTTCAAGAAAAGATAATGATATGTGGCTGAATATGTGTTTCTTACTGTGAATCAAATAGCCACTCTCAAGGAAGAAATGTATGGATAGAGATGTAGGGCTAAAATTCATTTCTGGAAAGGACTAAAGGACACCCAAAAGTGAACTAGCAAGTGTTAGTGTAGAGGAAATCTATGAGTAAGAAAAGTCAAGAGATTTGACCTGATGAGTAAACAGATGACAGTGTTTTCAGAAGGAGTTAAGCATCATTCATTCCAGTCCTGCTTGGATATAAAAGTGCTGTGTGATCTGTGTTACCACTTAGTTTCCCAGCCAACTCATCCCCAAAAGGTTCTAATAATATATGCTTAACTTGCTCCCCAAAAGATTACAAGTTAATTAGTATTTATAAAATATCTAGAGATAAGTAGATTATGTTAATAATACTTTGCAGCCTCATAATACCTCTTATCCAAGAGACCCAAGATTACACTGACCCCATACTCTGTTTTTCTTGTTTTATTCACGGGAAGTTTGGACAAAAGATGAAAATTGTGACCAGGTCACAACAATGTCAATAACAAGTCTCTGAATACGAGCTACATCTCTTATCACACATTATTCTAAACCTGTAGCAATGGTCTGAATTACAGTTTTCTATTAATTATCTTCCAATATTTTGGTTGAAAAAATCCAGGCGTTCTGGCCCACCATTACGATGAATCTTTCAGGAGCAGTAATGTTGGGTGTTTTTCAAAGTATGTGATACACACAGCACTGAAAAATCTCATTCAGAAAAAATTACTGTTTCAAAACAATCTAAACCCATAATCAGTAACCAGTTTGTACCATTATAAGTCATAGAGACCTGATCCTGTCTGACATGTTCACTTTATTATACTCATTTAAATAATTAACATTTACAAAGTGTTTGTGTCATGCAGACTGCTTTATAGTCACTAACTATTGAAACCGCTCGAGATTCAGTGTTATTATTTTCATTTGCCCAGCAGGAAAATGAAGCACAACCAATGGAATATCTTCCCATGGGTATCAAGGAAAGGGAATGAAGGGGCCGCTTACCTATAACAACTAATCTCCCATCTCGAGTACCATAATTATTGGTTTTCTAGGTAGGGATGAAAACACATCTCTCCTTCATATATTTTACTCCCTAATTATTAATAGGAAGCTCAGTTCTCAAAATAATTCCCAAGACCTTAAATACATAAATTTAAACTAAAAGGCAGTAAACAATACCTCTGAGGTAGAGAAATGAACAATGTGGAGACTCAGAAGTCTGTTGAATGGATATTCTGCTCCTGGACTAAACCAAGAAATCTCAATACAAACAATTTTCTGTCACTGACACATAGTCATTAATTTTAGTTAAATTGATAAGCAAAATCAATTTAAAAATTCCCACTACCAACAGATCACTGTATTTTGAGAGTATCTGATATTAATAAAAAGGAAACGCCCAGTGAAGCATGGATAATAGAAATACTCCACAAACATTTGCAGGACAAAAGCAGTGGACATTTCTCATGTAAATTATTAATTCTTTATTGTCTGGGGGGGGGAAACTAGACTCTCTTCCAGAAGTCAAAAAGATGGATGTTTACTCATATTTAATTTTGACCTTTGAAACTATGATTTAGTATTACTCGACCAGGCACCTTTTCATAGACCAAGATATCCTTGGGGCACCTTTCCACCTACAGACTGGACACTATAAAAAAATCACCCAATGATGAAAAATAACAATTAGGGAACGAGTAATATTTTATTACAGATTGAAAGTCAAGGCTGAAACGACCTACTGAGTTCTATAAAAGGCCAATGGAGATCACGTCTACGGATGGCGTGCTTTTGCTTTGCTCCTCGCTGAGGAAGGGTCACTCTGCCATAGTGTCGCCATGTCTTTTCAACTTTCTAGTGGATCCAGGCGAGTCTGCTCACGAGCTGGCCCAGGGCGGCTGTCTGGTGGAGGTCCAGGCTTCGGGGCTGGGAATGTGTGCCGTGGATCGGGAGCGGGAAGCAGCATTTCTTGTTCTCTTGGGAGCATTTCTTCTGCAGGAGGTTTCTGTAATGGTGGTGGGGGCGTCTGTGCTGGTTTTCTTGGAAATGAGCATGGCCTGCTTTCTGGGAACGAGAAGGTCACCATGCAAAACCTCAATGACCGCTTGGCCTCCTACCTGGACCATGTGCGAGCTCTGGAAGAGGCCAACGCAGACCTGGAGCAGAAGATCAAGGCCTGGTATGAGAAATATGGGCCTGGTTCTTGCCGGGGACTAGATCATGACTACACAAGATACTTCTCAGTCATTGAAGATCTTAAAAGGCAGGTAAGAAATACGGATTTGTCTACTTTTACTATTGATTTTGGGTGTACATTACCTAAAAAAGACAAAACATAAAATGTGCTTAAAATTTTGACATGATGTATTATTTGCTCACTCTTCATTCCCAGGGCTTAAAGCAGTGTCTGCCCCCCCCCAAAAACGTAGAATTAAAGGCAAATAGTTTCAAAACAGATATAATCGCCTTGCTGATCTTATATTTAGCTCATATTTTTTGATCAAAAGCAATAAAAGTATCTGTGATTGTAAAAGCTTACACTTTGGCTCCTAAGCTCTCGACATTCGCTGTCTGGAAAAAAAAAAAAAGCCAGATTCCTTTCATGTAGAAAAAATGATAGTAAAGTAGATACTTGATGGGTTGAGAAGGAAAGAATCACACTGAAATCTGGACTGTCCCTTGACTTTCGACACTTAACTATTTTGCACAATCTACCCTATTTAGATTATTTCTGTGACCACCTGTAACTCCAGCATTGTTCTACAAAATGACAACGCCAGACTGACCGCCGATGACTTCAGGCTGAAGTAGGTGAAAATAACGTAATTAACTATAATAAGGGTAAATACTACAGTTGGAGTAAAAAACAGAACTCTTGCTTTAAAAACCAACATGTTTTTATGAAGTCAGACTAAATCACTGAAGAAATTAACTGTGCCCTTATAGAAAGAGCTATCATATGAATTTTGAACAGCATGTTGATTCAACTACGAAGCACATTGGATGATAAAAATTCTGAAGAAACAACTCCTCCGAGATAATCGTCCTAAATCACTAGGTATTCCGAAGGGTGTCGTCTCTTTGCCGATGCACCAAGCTTTAGAAGCACGGACAGAATATCCTGTCGTGCAATATACCAGACGTGGAAGAAAGTTATGCTCTGCGCCTGCCCACGGTCACATTTCTCAAGCTCTTTACTCCCCTTTCAGGTACGAAAACGAGCTTGCTCTACACCAGGGCGTAGAGGCCGACGTCAATGGTCTTCACAGGGTTATGGATGAGCTGACCCTTTGTACGGCTGACCTGGAGATACAGTTTGAAACCCTCAGCGAGGAATTGGCGTACCTCAAGAAAAATCACCAGGAGGTAAGGGACCCCGCAGCGTGGCTTCGGAGAGTACCCGATTTCGTTGCTCCGGCCCACGGGTCACTTCGGAGCAGAGTGGGAAGATCTGTCAAACGTCTACCTTGAGGGTTCATAGGGATCCCTTTTCCAGGAGATGAAAGTCCTGCAGTGTGCAGCAGGGGGGGACGTGAACGTGGAGGTGAACGCAGCCCCAGGCGTGGACCTCACGGTCCTGCTGAACAACATGAGGGCCGAGTACGAGGACTTGGCCGAGCAGAACCGCAGGGACGTGGAGGTCTGGTTCAACGAGAAGGTACGTCTGTGGCAAAGCACACCCCCAGGGCTTGGTCGGCTGACCGCCGAGCAGGTCGCTGACCTTGCTGATAATCCACTACAGAGCGCCCCCCTGCAGCAGCAGATCTCTGACGACGCTGGAGCAGCCGCCACAGCCAGGAGCGAGCTGACGGAGCTGAAACGCAGTCTGCAAACCCTGGAAATAGAACTGCAGTCCGTCGTGGCCGTGGTTCGTAGGAGTCACCGCTGATTTGAATGTGTGTGTGTGTGTGTGTGTGTGTGTGTGTGTGTGTGTGTAGGTGAATGCACATCTGAGTATATATAACTAAAGTATAAAATGTGGTAAATAATAAAAACACTGTCCATAAAAACATTACATCTGACTCACCAATCCCAGTACTGAAAAATCAAACTTTTCTCACTGGAGAGAAAAAAAAAATTTTTAAAGAAACCTGGCTTATGCTGATTTTCAATCGAAAAGATTTAGACCTTGTACAAATGCCTCTTTCCACCTTGAGTATGTTTCCAATATGAACGTGCTGTTTATCTGTTACCCACATGCAAGCCTTGCTTTATTCTTCTTTCAGAAACATTCCTATGAGTGCTCCCTGGCCGAGACGGAAGGCAATTACTGCTTCCAGCTCCAGCAAATCCAGGACCAGATTGGGGCAATGGAGGAAGAACTACAACAGATTCGCACGGAAACAGAAGGCCAGAAGCTGGAGTACGAACAGCTTCTAGATATCAAGATATTTTTAGAGAAAGAAATAGAAACGTATTGCAAGCTAATAGATGGAGAAGAAAGGTAAATACTAACTTGTGAAAAAAAAATCATCTCCCATCAACCGGGTTTTCTCGGTATCCACGTATACCAATATCATATTCTAGAATTTCCTTCTCTAAGGATCATAATCATCTGTGGTCTCAGGAATTTATTATCACATCCAAGTGAAATGAAAACGGGCAGCCAAATCAAATGTCCAAGTATGTGAAGTGCGTGTATCTATAACATATTGGACACTCAAATACCAAATGTTAAACAATTCCTGCAATTCGGGTGGGGGCGGGGAATTGCTTTCTGTGACTTAATGCTGAAGCCCATTTCCTACGACAACACGCTCTGTTTTGTTAGTACTTCACTAGTGACCATGCGTGCACCCTGTATTACCTGGGTTATTACGTTTTCATTTGAAAGATAACAGTTTCCTTGGAGAAGTCACCATAGCTTGTTAGCCAAGAGCAACAGCCCTGGAATTGTAACTCTGAGTGCGGATCACACCACTGGGTGAATGTGAACGCATGGTTTAACCTCCTTAAATCCCATTTTTCTTACTGGTAAGATTGTGATAACAGCAAAACCACAGTCTTTACCCTGGACCATAGTGCCTCACTTCAGAGGTGGAGGAGGGCTCAGGAGAGTGGCTTGCACACAGAAGGTACCCGGTAACCAGCGGCTGTTACTAAATGTTTGCCCGTGGTCACACCAGGAGTCCGCACCATCTCATGCGTTTTCCAAGGCTAGTGTCAGCCCTCTACAACCTACTCTCATAGGAACTCAACAGTGATGTTCCCTCCTTCGAACAAAGGGCTCATGGCAGCATTCATAATTCCCTTCTTTCACTACACCTTTCAAGCTGTGTTCCAGCTACATTTTCACATGCATATGCTTTATTCTTCATGGTGTAAACCGCTTGTATCATCACTCCATATTTGCTACAGCACCTAGCCCAGCACCTTCTGGATCACGGCACCCTGAACTTGTTCATTGGCCAGGTGATTGACTGGAAGGTCAGTCAGAAACTGGAGTCCGCAGATCGCGAGACAAAAGAGACAATAGCTGGACACAAGGGAATTTCTCAGCATAAATATTTAATCTCTCCTTCACGATACTGAGGTCATGAAAAGCTTACTTCTATATCTCTTAAACATCAGAGGAATTTAATCTTGTGGAAACTAGAACTCCCAAACTTTTATTCCCAACTCATAGTTATTTCTGACCTTCCTTCTGAAAGGGGGAGAAAAAAAAAGCAACAATTTTCTCTTCGCAGAAAAAGCAAGTCCACATGTTACAAATCCAAAGGACGTGGGCCCATACACTCGGAAAATCGAGTCAAAGGTACTGCAGGGTTTTTTTACTTGGCATAAATCTTTTCAACACAAGCAATTTTATGAAACCAGTCACTTATTTGTAAACTAAATCAAATTGTTCTAAGGTTAATTCTAGTGAATGAAGAAATCAGGGGTCATTATGGCAGCTTTTTAATGTATTTTATATTCCTGTAGAACAGATGTGGTCAAACTGTGAAATTTCTGAAATGGGGACTCAATCCCCATTTTTCTTACCTAGAACCTGTTATTTTCCCAGTTCCAATGCTTTGATGAAAGAGCTACTGCATTTTAAACCACAAAAACAGGGCAAGTTGGCATTTAAAAGAAGACATGACTTGCTCCAGGCCAGTACCTGCCTGCTACTTAGGTTGTTCCAATCTATGTTTTACTTACACCTTCAAACACCCATTGTTCTAAAAACAATGGTAAGTATAAGATCGTTCTGGGCCTTGCTAAGCATGGTCTTCAAACCCAGTATTACAGCTCAATGTACTGCAAACTTGCAAACACTGTTTTTCAGAAGCATACTGTTAGGACTGAGTACCTTTCAGCCTGTTAAGAATGAGTACTAAATTTGCATTTATTTTATTTTAGACTCAAAAGAAGAAATTGTTGTCAAAACAGTGGTTGAGGAACTAGATCAACTTGGTAATGTCCTTTCACTGAGGGTCCACTCAGTTGAAGAAAAATCCTCTAAAATAAGCAACATTACAATGGAGCAACGAATACCTTCCAAAACACCGTAGTGAGAAAACAAGTTATTTAAAAAAAAAAAAAAAAAAAAAAAAAAAAGCCTGCCTTAGCAAAATCCCATTGGCCAAATAACCCAAGGAAATCATTCATTTCTGTTTTTAAAAATGCAAGGGCTAGAATTTGTTTCCTTCTCCTCTTTTTCTCATGTTCTTTCCATGTATTTCTTCTCAGGAATAGGAAAAATCTTGCTCTGTCTCATTGTTTTGTTTCTATTTCAGGGGACTTTTTGGCCATTCATTAAAAATTTTTCTGTTGCAAACATTTTTCTGTTAATGAATCTGGTGCTTTTGAATTTCTACAGTTGATCCCAGTGTGACAGTACTAAGGATAGGCTGGTAAAATAAGGTGTCACACAGTCACATTTACTTCAATTCATGGTAAGATAAGTTGGAAAGAACACCAGACCTCCTCTCTGGCCCCAAATCTGTCCCCAGTCAACCATGTAAATGAGTATATCTCCTTGGCTTTGGGCTTCTGTGCATGGAACAGTATCCCCCTCAATCACTACGATTTGTTCACCCTCATAACGGCGAGCCTGCGTGGGTGATCAGTTAATGTGAGTTTGCTGAATCTGACTCTGGAGAGCTGTTTTTCCATTTTGCAGTACATTCATCTCTCTACACCTACCACATGGGAGAAAGCCCATGGGTTCAGAATGGTGGAAGAATCCTCAACAACAACAACAAAAATACATGATCAAGGAACTGATTGACCCCGTAGAATCCAGGAGAGGTTCAGGACTTAGAAGAACCGAGTATGATGGTGAACCAGGCTAAGGGATGAAGTTGAGGGCAGGGTGATTGACAGATGAATTTACCACGACACTAACGATGCATAAGCTTCAGGTGCCTCATTAACACAGGAAGGGCCCTAGCATTATGTTTGCATAGCTGTTTTTGGAAAACTTTTGCAAAACTAAGATAATTTTAGCACCATTGGTTAAGTCTGCTATCTCTTTCCACTCCAATTTCTCCTCCATCACGCTTCCCTCATTTGGGGTGATCTATCACATCTAAGATGGAGTGAACTTCCATTTTTTTATCCAAATGTAACATTTGAGGGAGAGTAAAGGATGCTATTCACCAGGCATATTAGCAGACATGAGCTGACCTATTGTAGGCATATGGATATAAAGTCACCCTAAGTCAAGAGGAAGTTGAGATGAGTGTAGTGGAATATATTAATGAGGTTCTCATCATTTCCATGGGAAGCTTCTAGGAATATTCCCACTGCCCACTGTGCCCATGCAGTATCATATCATATCATAAACGTAGAAGGCTGCAAGTCATGATATGAACAAATCTTACAACACACAGCACCAGAAATATGTAGATAACAGAAGAGATACAAGTTATGAGGTGTGTGGAACCAGAAGCTAGTCTAGGGAAAATCTTTTAAGTCATCAGATGTGTAAAATTGTAGAGAATTCATTTTCACTGATGCCTATGAAAGATAAAAATCTCCTCTTGTCAGGAATAGAATAGGTAATGCAACATATTTGTTATTTTTAGTTCTACTTCATGCTCTTTATACACAAGAATTTTTATAAATTTTATTTTTGTGCAATTCCTATAAAAAATCTTCACATATGACAAGTCCACAGTTATGAAAATTGCATTCCTCTGGGAGTGAGCACAAGGCGTATGGCTCTTTGTGACTCATTTTAATGCCCTCTCTAGAACATCCACTCCAGAGAAAAAGCTCCACAACTATGTGGACAAGCTGATTCATCTTGTGGAGGTCAACCAGCTTCCCTCTTCCCCGCATCAATGCTGGCACAATGAGCCCATTGTCAAAGTGGCCATTGTGACAGATATGAAGTCTGTACTTCAGATTCCATCTCCCTAAGGCTGGTCAAGCTACTGACCTGTCATCAGCAGATGTAGAAACTGAGCCCTTGCGATGGTACCGCTTTTTCAGAAGGAAAACTAACCGCATGCTCTCAGGATGACTCCACTGAACCCTTTATCCTGGAGGGAAGAGCAAACTTTCCTTAACAGAAGAAACATTTATTTCATTCAAATGTGGGTTTGCCTTTCAATTCCTATAGTACCGCTGCCAGCACTACCATCTGAGGACCAAACACTGAACAAGCTTCAGGCCCTCAAAACAGGCTCTGGATCTACCCCCTAACAATTGGTTTAAAGTCAGACTGGAAAAAATAAACCTTTTCTGACTTCCAGAAGGATAAAACAGTGACAACTGGAGTCAGGCAATATCTGAAGCGATAAAAAGCTGAAATTTTTCCAGAACTGATGAAAGACACCAGTTCACAGATTAAAGAAGTCTTTATCTATTTTTTAATGTTTTTTTATTACGTTATGTTAGTCACCATACAGTACATCCCTGGTTTCTGATGCAAGGTTCGATGATTCATCAGTTGCATATAACACCCAGTGCACCATGCAATACGTACCCTCCTTGCTACCCATCACCAACCTATCCCATTCCCCCACCCCCCTCCCCTCTGAAGCCCTCAGTTTGTTTCTCCGAGTCCATAGTCTCTCACGCTTCACTCCCCCTTCTGATTACCCCCCTTCTTTATTCCTTTCTTCCCCTACTGATCTTCCTAGTTCTTATGTTCCATAGATGAGAAAAATTATATAATTGTTTTTCTCTGCTTGACTTATTTCACTTAGCATTATCTCCTCCAGTGCCGTCCATGTTGCA
>NC_048230.1:24939720-24989824 GCF_002007445.2 Ailuropoda melanoleuca | reverse complement strand
AATCATATGATTTCTGAATTTTTGTTTCTGAATAAAATCTAAGACATTGATAGATTTGCGAATGTTGTACCACACCTGCATCCCAGGTATGAATCCCACTTGGTCATGATGGGTAATCCTTTTAATGTAGAGTTGGATTCTATTTGCCAGGATCTTGTTGAGGATTTTGGCATCCATATTCATTAGCGAAATCGGTCTGTAATTCTCCTTTTTGTTGGGGTCTTTGCCTGGTTTGGGGATCAAGGTAATATTGGCCTCATAGAATGAGTTCCATATTCATTAGCGAAATCGGTCTGTAATTCTCCTTTTTGTTGGGGTCTTTGCCTGGTTTGGGGATCAAGGTAATATTGGCCTCATAGAATGAGTTTGGTAGCTTTCCTTCTGTTTCTATTTTTTGAAATAGCTTTAGGAGAATAGGTATTATTTCTTCTTTGAATGTTTGGTAGAATTCCCCAGGAAAACCATCCGGGCCTGGAGTTTATAGGTTTCCAGGAAGGCCTCCATCTCTTCCAGATTGCTTAATTTATTGGCATAAAGCTGTTGATAAATGTTTCTAATAATCCTTCAATTTCATTGCTGTTGGTGGTGACCTCTCCTTTTTCATTCATAATTTTATTAATTTGGGTCCTTTCTCTATTCTTTTGGATAAGTCTTGCCAGAGGTCTGTCAATTTTATTAATTCTCTCAAAGAACCAGCTTTTAGTTCTGTTGATCTGCTCTACTGTACTGGTTTCTAATTCGTTGATTTCTGCTCTAATCTTGGTCAACTGCTTCCTCGTGTGTGGATTAGGCCTGTCCCTCTGTTGCTGTTCCAGCTTCTTGAGGTGAGAATATAAAAACTGCATTTTAGATTTTTCTATTCTCTTGAGTGAGGCTTGGATGGCTATGTATTTCCCCCTTAGGACTGCCTTTGCAGTATCCCATAGGTTTTGGACCATTGTGTTTTCATTCTCGTTGGTCTCCATAAATTGTTTAATTTGATTTTTGATTTCCTGATTTATCGAATCATTCCTGAGCAGGATGGTTCTTAGTCTCCAAGTGTTTGAGTTTCTTCCAAATTTTTCCTTGTGGTTAGTTCCACTTTCAAAGCGTTGTGGTCTGAGAATATGCAGGGGATAATTTCAGTCTTTTGGTATCGGTTGAGACCTGTTTTGTGTAAAGAAGTCTTTAATTAAAGACATTGAAATGCACATGGATCAGATCATAGTAAAGCTGAAGACAAAATAAAAAGATCCACATATGGATAAATCATAGTGAAACCACAAAACAATAAAGATAATAGAATATCCTTAAAATCAGACAAATGGGGGGAAATTATTACCTTCAGAGTGGCAACAAGAATGAACGCCAACTTCTCAATAGCAACAATGAAATCCAAAGACAGTGGAAGGATATCTTCAATGTGCCAGGAGGAACCCTAAATGGCCAATAAATGTATGAAAGCGTTCAGTCTCACTAGCAGAGAAATAGAAACTGAAACCATAGGAGACACCATTACACAACTCCCAGCTTGGCAAAACTTTTAAAACATTTGGCACCATTTATCCATCCTACTGTTGAATTGCTTCCAGTTTGGAAGTAGTATGAACAATACTACTATAAACACTCTGTACGTGGCACCTACTACGTGTGCATGAGTTTTTGTAGAACACAACCCACATATATGCTATCTACAAAAGATTCACGTCAAACATTAAATCAGGTAGATTGAAAGTAAAAGGATGGAAAAAGATACATCATGCAAACATTAATCCACAAAAATTATTTTTTTGTAAAATATGTGGGGAGATGGATGTTCTCAACTTACTGTGGTGATCATTTTATAATACATACATACATGGAATCCTTATACACCTGAAAATAATACAATGTTATATGTCAATTATATCTCCATTTTTTAAAAAAATAAATTTTAATTTGCTTTTAATAAATCAGGAGTGGTTGTATTATTATCAAAGTAATCCTAAATATATAAAACAAGAAATCTTCCAAACACATGAGCAAAAGCTAATAGGGTGGAAGGAAGGAATAGACAAATCCGTAAGAATGCATATTGCATGACTGCATTTATATAACATTTGTGAAATAAAATAATTACAGGGATGGAGAATAGATTCATGGTTGCCAGGGCTTAGGGATTGGGAGGGAGGAGTGGGTGTGGCTGTAAAGGGGTTGGCATTTTCTTATGAAAATGGTACAGTTAGGTATCTTGATCCTGGTGGTGGTTGCATGGAGCCACACATGTGATAAAACTGCATAGAGCTACACACACATGCACACGCATGCACACACACCAATAAATGCCTGCATCACTGGCAAAATCTGAATAAACTCTATGGATTGTATGAATGTCAGTTTCCTGGATTTAATACTGTACTACAGTCATATAAGATGTTAACATTCGGGGGCCTGGGTGAAGGGTACACAGGACCTCCCTGAACATTTCTTTGCACACTTTTGCACTTTTCTGTAAATCTATAATTATTTCAAAATAATCTTTTAATTGTAGAAGAAGAATCTTTGTAACTTTGGTTTAGGCATAGATTCATTCGATAGGACACCCAAAGCATGATTTGAAAGAAAAATACTCATTTGGACTTCATCAAAATTAAAAACGTGTGCTCTTTGAAAGACACTAAGAAAATGAAAAGACAAGACACAGATTATCAGAAAATGACTGCAGGGGCGCCTGGGTGGCACAGCGGTTAAGCGTCTGCCTTCAGCTCAGGGCGTGATCCTGGCGTTATGGGATCGAGTCCCATCGGGCTCCTCTGCTATGAGCCTGCTTCTTCCTCTCCCACTCCCCCTGCTTGTGTTCCCTCTCTCGCTGGCTGTCTCTATCTCTGTCGAATAAATACATAAAATTAAAAAAAAAAAGAAAAGAAAGAAAATGACTGCAAATTACCTATCTGATAAAGTACTATATCTAGAATATATAAAGAATCCTCACAACTCAATAGTAAGAATGCAAACCTAATACATAAATGGGCAAAAGAACTGAACGGATGACTCACCAAAGAAGAGATATGGATGGCAAATCAGCACATGAAAAGATGCTCAACATTATGATCATTAAGGAAATGAAAATTTAAAGCACCACACATCTAGAATACACAAAAAATATTTTTAAAATTGGCAATACCAAGGGCTGGAAAGGGTAAGGAGCAACTAGGACTCTCATTCCTTGTTGATGAAAATGCAAAATGGTACAACCACTTTGGAAAACAGTTTGCCAGGTTCTTATAATATTAAACATACATCTACATATATGACCTCTCTCTATATATCCCACTCCCTGATAGTAAATAAAATCAAACCTGTATTTGAATATTTATAGTGGCTTTATTCCTACTCATCAAAAACTGGAAACAACTCATGTCCTTCCACTAGTGAGTGGATACGCAAACTGTGGCACATAAAAAAATGGAAATCTGCCCAATAAAAATGAACAAACTTTTGGGGCGCCTGGGTGGCACAGCGGTTAAGCGTCTGCCTTCGGCTCAGGGCGTGATCCTGGCGTTAAGGGATCGAGTCCCACATCAGGCTCCTCCGCTATGAGCCTGCTTCTTCCTCTCCCACTCCCCCTGCTTGTGTTCCCTCTCTCGCTGTCTCTATCTCTGACGAATAAATAAATAAAATCTTTAAAAAAATAAATAAATAAATAAATAAAAATGAACAAACTTTAAACACACTCAACAGCATGAATGCATTCAACTGCATTATGCTAAGCGGAGAAGGCAGACACAAAGAACACGTACTGTCTAATTCCATTTATAGGACATTCTGGAGTAAAACTGTGGGCATAGGAAAGCAATCCGTGTTTGCCTAGAGCTGGGGCTGTGGGCAGAGATCGACTACAATGGGACACAGAGGCATTTGGGAGGGGTGGTTAGGGAACTGCTCTATATCTTGATTGTGGTAGTGGCTACATGACCACGTGTTTGTCAAACTTAGGCTAAAAAGGATGAATTGTATTATGTGTATATTAAACCTCAATAAATCTGACTAAAAAGAACTGGCAAAAAAATTTTAAGGAATCTATCCTAAAGAAAAATGTGAACATGTTCGGCATTATCAATAACAGCAATAAAGCTGGAAACAATCTGAAGGTCTTTAATAAGCTAGTAGTTAAACAAATTACTTAATCTTAGGTTTGGCTCTGAGTAACAGCAACAGAATACCAGGACTTCACACAGTTAGAAGTTTGTTAATTTCTTTCACACCTAAAACTTCAGAGGTAGAGACTCAGGGCTCGGATGACAGCTCTGAACTAGAACGCTATCAGAGAGCCAGGTTGTTTTCAGCTTCCTACTCCACCGTAGCTAGGAGGTGGCCCTGGCTCATGGTCCAAGATGAAGCTCCAACCATCAGACTCAGCCATCACACCCATGTCAGCAGGATGAAGGCAGGTGAGAAGACGGGACAAAGACTAGTGTCAGCTTCTTCTTTGATAAAGTCCCTGGAACATGCCACATAGTCTCCTGCTTACATCACATTGGCTAGCTTAATCACATAGCCACAGGGAGCTGCAAAGGATGCTGGAGAAACTAGTCTTTATTGGGGGCAGCCATTGTCAGGTAAAAAGTGGGGGTCAACCAAGTTTCTGCCACACCAGGCACCTATCCGGGCTCTAAGGCATATTATGTAAGGTGAACAAAGCAAGTTACAGAACAGTGCGTATAACACAGATGATTCACATACGGCATTTGTGTATTTACATGCTATGGATGTGTGCAAATGAGTAGAAGACCATTTGGAAGGGTGCAAACATCTGGAAGGGTAATCTAGTCACCTGGGAGGGAAGGGAGGACAAAGTGAGGAAGGACTTTTTTTACTCTATAGTCTTAGATCCTGCTAGATTTGTTTACATCAAGAGTGTTTCATGCAGAGCAGAATGGTGCTTGCCAGGGACTGGGAGGTAGGAATATGGGAGAGGATGGTAAAAGGGTACAAACTTTCAGTAATAAGATGGGTAAGTTCTGAGGCTCTAACATGTAGCCTGGTGACTAAAGTTAATTAGTATTGCATACTTGAAATTTGCTGAGAGTAGATCTTACCAGTTCTCTTTCTCTCTCTCTCTCTCTCTCTCTCTCTCACACACACACACACACACAAAGGTAACTGTGTGAAGTAGTGAATGTGGTAATTAACTTGATTGTGAGAATCATTTCACAGTGTATACATATATCAAATCATCACATTGTATAACACAAGTTTCTTTGTCCATTATGCCTCAGTAAAGCTGGAGAAAATAAAAACTGGGGTGAAAAGAATAGAATGTAGCAAAATCGATCATAATCACTACGCAAATATCAATTGCATTTCTTATGTAGTAAAATTTACCCAGAAAATGTGATTTCTAAAAGATATCTTTCACAATATTAGATAAATAACTGGAAGTTATTCTTAAAAATGATACGAAAGCACATACAGAAGAATAACTTTTTACTGAAGAACATTAAGGAAGACCTCAATAAATGGAAATGATATTCAATGTTTTGGCTAGACAAACACAATATCATAGGGATGTCAATTTTCCTCAATATCTTTATAGGTTTAAGGCAAATCTTAGGATCTTATTGTATATAAAAAACTGATTTTAAAATTTATATGAAGGGGCGCCTGGGTGGCACAGCGGTTAAGCGTCTGCCTTCGGCTCAGGGCGTGATCCTGGCGTTATGGGATCGAGCCCCACATCAGGCTCTTCCGCTATGAGCCTGCTTCTTCCTCTCCCACTCCCCCTGCTTGTGTTCCTTCTCTCGCTGGCTGTCTCTATCTCTGTCAAATAAATAAATAAAATCTTTTTAAAAAAATAAAAAATAAAATAAAATTTATATGAAAGAGGAGTGGAGAAAGAATATTTGACTTGACGGCGTGGAGTTGACAGAGTTCTTGCCTTACCAAGTATCATGTTATATTGGGGAGCAACTGTGACTAAAATGTCATGGTTCTGGCACAGATAGAAAAATAATACCAATTGAACCCTCACCTATATGAAAATCTTATTGAGGACAGAGGAGGCATTGGACACTTTATGACAATATGGCACTGCAGGGAAAGGATGGCACCATTCAGTAAATATGTTGAAATTATCATTATCCATATTTTTAAAATGAAATTTGATTTATATCAAAGAATTTTTTAAAAGAATTCTTAAAAATTATTCTGAACTACCAAAGCCTTAAATGTGAAAGGCAAAATGATTAAATGTTTAGAAAACAATATAGGAAAATATGTGCATGACCTAGGAGAATCAGTCATTTCTTAAATAAGATACAAGAATCGCAATCCGAAAATTAAAAGAGTGATAAAGTCAACCTGTTTAACAATGAAATGATACTGGGTTAATATCCAGAATATAGAACAACTCCTACAACTCAATAACAAAAAACAAACAACATGATTCTAAAAATAGGCAAAGGACTCGAATGGACATTTCTCCAGGTAAGATACTCCAATGGCCAACAAGCACATGAAAAGAGGTTCAACATCACACACCATTGAAGAAATGCAAATCAAACAACAAGGGGATACCACCTGCTGTGTATTAGGACGGCCACTATCAAGAAAAGAGAGAAAAAGAAAAGAATAAATGTTGGTGATGATGTGGAGAAACTGAAATCCTTATGCACTATTGATGGGAACATAAAATAGTGCAGCTACTATGGAAAGCAGTATGGCGGTTCCTCAAAAAATTAAAAACAGAATCGCTATATGATCTATTAATTCCACCGCGGTGTATATTCCCATGAAAAATGAAAGCAGGGACTCAAACAGATATTTATACACCCATGTTTCTAGTAGCATTACTCACAACAGCCAAAAAGTGAATACAATCCTAATGTCCATTGACTGATGAGTGGGTAAACCAAATATGGTATACACATGCAATGGAACATTATTTATCTATTTAGAAATAGAAGAAATTCTGACACATGCTATTACATGGTTGAACCTTGAAGATATTATGCTAAATGAAATAAGCCAGTCATCAAAAGACAAATAATGTATGAATCTACTTATCCCATGTGCCCAGAATAGTGACTGTCACATAATAGGTGTTTAATAACATTTGTTAAGTGAATGAATGAATGAATCTGTAACAGCCTCACACCCATAATAAGTATTCAGGGATGTTTTTGTCCACAAGTCAATTTCCAGATGTTTCAAAAACTTCCAAAATAGTCAGGGTTTTCAACACATATATGGGAATCCACACCCAGTAAATATTCGTCTGCTGATGACTTTCACCTAAGCTAACCCACAATGAAATAAAAACAGATTAAATATTTCCTTCCAGGTTTGCTTCAGATTTTGCAGGGTCAGGAAATATGTTAATGTCCTTCGGAAGTCCCACAACACATAACAGCAATTAGGGGTGTGTTCCTAATTGCCAAAATGGGTAAGAGAAAACAACGATCCCCAAACATCAGTAAGTGTCAACAGAAGATAATGGCATGTCAGCCAAAATGGAAGTTACCTTCCCATTAGAAACAGTGCCAGGAGGGAGGGGGAAACCAGGGATTGAACGACCATTCGGAAGGAGTAACAATTACAGATCTGTTCTCTACTTCTGTGGAAAGAACTGTGAAAATAAAAGTAGAAAAGATCTCAGAAACGTCAATATCTATTAGCATAATAGCCCAAAACCATGACGCCAGATTTTTATGGTGTGGTGGACTGATGAGCGTTATCTTCTAAGGATGGAAGTAAAGAATGACTCACTCGCAATTTAAAAAGGCAAGAAGGAAACTGACATTGCTCCACCCAGACCCATTTCTCAGATAACCACCAACCTGAGGGCATGCCCTCCTACAGAAAGGAGCCCAGCTAAGTTAGTTACTAATTAGGAAAAATCATCCAATTATGGTAACTTGCTGAGGCTGGCAAGCCATGTTTTACTCTGTGTAGGCAGAATTCCGTCCAGGACACACTGGAGAATTGTCTATAAAAAGGGAAACAAAACAATGGAGATGAAGAGGCACTCCATCCCGGCTCTCTCCGAGACAGCGGTGCGACGCGTCAGCCCTGACACCATGTCTCTTCGACTCTCCAGTGGATCCAGGAGGGCCTGTCCCCGTCCTGCTGCAGGATCGCTCAGGCTCTCCGGCGGGGGGGCCAGCTTCGGAGCCGGCAATGCTTTCAGCCTGCCTGGAATTGGAAGTGGTTTCTCATGTGCCTTTGGGGGCGGCTCATCAGGAGGAAATGCAGGGGGAAGCAATCTCTGTGCTGGCTTTACCCTGAACGAGGGGGGCCTCCTCTCTGGCAACGAGAAGGTCACCATGCAAAACCTCAATGACCGCCTGGCCTCCTACCTGGAGAGTGTGCGAGCTCTGGAGGAGGCCAACGCCGACCTGGAGCAGAAGATCAAGGGCTGGTATGAGAAATTCGGGCCTGGTTCTTGCCGTGGTCTTGATCACGACTATAGTAGATATTTCCCAATAATTGATGATCTTAAAAATCAGGTAAGAAATTACACTTCACAATCATTTTTACATAGTTCTATTTCCAAACATTCTTTTCCTTTCTTCGCTGAATACTAAAAATGTTGATCATTCCTATGTGTAAGTTCTTTTTTTTAAAGATTTTTATTTATTTATTTGAGAGGAAGAGTAATAGAGCACTGGTGGGGCGAGGGGCACAGGAAGAGGGAGAAGCAGACTCCCCTCTGAGCAGGGAGCCCAACAAGGGGCTCGATCCCAGGACCCTGGGATCATGACCTCAGCTGAAGGTAGATGCTTAACCGACTGAGCCACCCAGATGCCTCGCTATGTGTAATTTCCTAAAGGGAATTTCAATTTAGCCTTGGAAATAAGCATTAAGCAGATTCATTTGGTGAACCTCGAGATAAAATGTCATATCTAGTAACTGTATTAATTTTTATTATTCCCACTCCCTAATCTTAAAAAAAAAAAACTTGTTTTTTATTGGTTGTGCTAAATGGCCTTTTAAAAGTCAGACTCCCCATTTCCAGATCATTGCTTCCACCACCAGCAATGCTACTGCTGTCCTACAGATTGATAATGCCAGGCTGACAGCAGACGACTTCAGACTCAAGTAAGTCGACTTAGAGAGTGAAAAAATACGCAAAGCATTAAATTGAATTTATTTTTTGAGCCCTCCATTAACTATTACCAACTCTTACTGCAACACTGGTAAAACACTTGGATTTAAATAAACAGAACGTAAAATAAAATAAACAGAATAAACAGAATGTTACTACTTTTTTATATTTTTATATTTGGCTATGAAACATAAAAAACAAACTGCTATTAAAGCAGTGTCCAATCTCCTAGTTCAAATGCCTCAAATTAAAGAAAATAATAATTATTATTATGCAGTATACTTTGAAAATGTCTCTTGTGGCCAAATCTACCACTTGAAAATTCCAGAATTCTAGTCCTTGATCATTGATTGGTGACTACTTCTCCTGCCATATGACAGACTGGAAAATCATTAATATTCCTTAAGGTATGAAAATGAGCTGGCTCTTCACCAGAGTGTGGAGAGTGATGTCAATGGACTACGCAGAGTTCTGGATGAAATCACCTTGTGCAGAACAGACCTGGAGATTCAGTATGAAACCCTCAGTGAGGAGATGACCTACCTGAAAAAGAACCATAAGGAGGTAAGAATTGCCTACATGCATTTTGCTATCCCTCTGCAGACGCCATCCATCCGGCGGAAGATAATGCATTTGACTTCTTAAATCAGAAATTGGTACTAAAGACCCATTGTCAGATAGGCACTGAGCCATGAGTTGTCTTGAGAAATGGCAAAGTGTTTTTGCACAGATTCACCCTTGCTCTTGCATCAAGTTTCCCATGGGAAAAAAAAAAAAAAAAGAAGAATCTTGTTTTCTAGATCAATCAGGATTACAAGAGTAGTGTTTGGCTAGGTAATTATAGCTAAGTTAAAATGGGACAGTTAAGAGATTACATCTAATTACATAAAATAGCTATACTGTAAGGACATCCTAAGAAAACTAGATTTAAATTTCTATAGAATAGTGGCAGATTCAAAGCACCTAAACATTGACTTTGTACATACATTAAATATATACATTTAATATTAATGCATATTCTTAATAGGTGTGTCTATAAAAATAGTGAGACTGAAAATAAATTGTCACATCAAAATCTTTTCTGCCAAATAAAGAGTATACTTCAAAGCGGTCATCGTTGGAAGCTAGGTTCAAAATCGGATCTTACAGACACTATTCCAGACACATCTTTGGGATTGCTTTCAGAACCACTGTTTTCTGAAAAAAACTTTATTCTTTGAAAATGAAGTTGATATTTTTTAATTTATTTTTTTAAAGATTTATTTATTTATTTATTTATTTATTTATTTATTTATTCGACAGAGATAGAGACAGCCAGCGAGAGAGGGAACACAAGCAGGGGGAGTGGGAGAGGAAGAAGCAGGCTCATAGCGGAGGAGCCTGATGTGGGGCTCGATCCCATAACGCTGGGATCACGCCCTGAGCCGAAGGCAGACGCTTAACCACGTGCCACCCAGGCACCCCTGGGGTTGATATTTTTAAACAGCCAAAAGGCTTCTACAGTCAAGCCAAATACTTAGAGCAGGAGATCAGACTAAAAATGCTATTTGATTAGTCACGAGCCTGTCTTGTAAAAATAACTTCTTGAAGAACAACATTTCTATGGTTCAAGCATGGGTATAGCCCATGGTAGTTACTCAATAAACTTTTGATAAATTGAATGCCATTGATTTTTTTTAATGCCTCACTTACAGGCAAACCCACATGCATCTCTTTTATCTTTTTCTGCTTGAACTGGGGAAGTTTTCACTAAGTCCTCTGAAGTAAAAACCACATCTGACGATAGAGAAGATCTGGGGCTACCAGGGAGGAAAGAATGCTAGAATCACTCAAGGGACTTGGGGCAGGAAGGAAAGAAAACCTCATTATTGATCAACATAAGGACCTATCAAACCCAGCCCGTGGGTGGGGAGGAGAGTTTCTGCAGCAGAGACAGAAGCTGACCCGTATGATTTCAGTGCACACAGTCCTAGCAGGGATGTCTGCCAAGCACAATCTGAGAGCGCAAACTCACTCCATCCCAACAGCACACGCTGCTGGTGGAATCATGTGTGGACTTTGACCGCAAAACGGATTGCAACATCTACAGTGATGACAACGATCGTAATAACTAGCATGTGTTTAGCATTTATACACCAGGTATATTATCGGTCATTTTACTAGTAGTTCTTTCACGCCTTTCAACAACCCAGAGAAGGACTTTTATCCTCAACTTTCTGATAACCATATTGAGATTCAAGTTCATCCAGCCACTACAAGGCAGAACCAGGATTCGCAGAGAGACGTGTCTGACACCCAACGTCCCTGTGTAAGCTTAACAGCTTCTTAAACAGCTAGGATTCTTTAGAGGATGGTGTTCTCCCTTTATTAATTATAAATAAATAAATATATGTATAAGTATCAAGAAATATATACACATAAATATTTATTTATCATTATTTCAATTGTTCAGAATAACTCAGACTCAGCCCCTGGCCCCTGTTCGAGCTGTGTTCAGGATCTGGCTGAGTCAAGAACACATCAAAGCTGCTTGCTAAGTGGAGTGAAGACCAGTCCACCAACATGGAGACATTTCAGCTGTAAATGAATAGAATAAGCGATGATGGATAATTCATTTTGAATATCTTCAGGATTTTCATTCGTAAAAGGAATTAAGACTTTCTGTGCCACAGAACTAAAACCAGTGAACTGGGGTCATAAACGCAGGACTTTGGTTCACTGTATGCGAGAGCTCTGGAGCAATGGAAAAGCTCTCTCATTAGGAAGCGGGCTACGTCATGAGATGGGAAACATAAAAAGTAGAGGAGACTCATGGCACAGTCAGGGAGGTGAAGCCCGACGAACTCTAAGAACCCTTCCAAAGCTAAGCCTCTAGACTTTTCTATGAGATCCCCGCATACCTGAGCTCCACACTTTCTTGCCCCTAGGAAATGCAGGTCCTGCAGTGCGCAGCGGGAGGGAACGTGAACGTGGAGATGAACGCGGCGCCCGGCGTGGACCTCACGGTCCTGCTGAACAACATGCGGGCCGAGTACGAAGCCCTGGCAGAGCAGAACCGCAGGGACGCGGAGGCCTGGTTCAACGAGAAGGTGAGTCCCGTCCAAAAAAAGCGATCTCTCTGCATCTTAGTGATGGTCACAAAACGAAGATTTGCTCCCTTGCTTCTATCCCTTTTCAGAGTGCGTCCCTGCAACAGCAGATCTCCGAGGACGTTGGGGCCACAACCTCCGCCCGGAATGAGCTGACCGAAATGAAACGCAACCTCCAAACACTGGAAATTGAACTTCAATCTCTCTTAGCCACGGTATGAAAACGGCAACTGCTTGCCATCTCCTGGAGTATCGTTTTAAATAAGCACGAGTTGGTTTTGAAACCCTTGACCGTGGTGAGAATATATCCACATGCATATTTATGCAATTAACCGAGAACCCAAGAATAGGATTTTACATTGAACAGCTGCAACAGCAACATTAATGTCTCTAGCTCATTCCACCAAAAAGAGAGATGCACTCGTTTTTAAGAATGCCATAGAGTCATCTTCACTCTGTGTCAATGTGACATTGAACACAGTTGGAGACAAAATAAACAAGAGAAGAAAGTCATCAGAGCACGTTTCTGCAGATCTCAGGTTCGTTCTCGTTTCCTGACAGAAACACTCCCTGGAGTGCTCCCTGACCGAGACCGAAGGCAACTACTGCACCCAGCTCGCCCAGATCCAGGCTCAGATCGGGGCCCTGGAAGAGCAGCTGCACCAGGTCAGGACCGAGACGGAGGGCCAGAAGTTGGAGTACGAGCAGCTGCTCGACATCAAGGTCCACCTGGAAAAGGAGATTGAGACCTACTGCCTCCTCATCGGTGGAGACGATGGGTAGGTGAAATAATTTCCAGGGAGGATGTCCTGTAGCGAAGTCCACTTGACACTCAGATCCCTGGAACATGACCGTGAACTGACATGACTGCATTTATTATCATGAATGCTAAACATTAAATATAATACCTGACCGCCAAGATACAAATTAACAACAGCTTACAGAACCAAAATGGGACAAGCCCTGTATTAAAGGTATGACAATTAAAAATATCACCTCTTGGGACACCTGCGGGGCTCAGTCAGTGAAGCGTCTGCCTTCGGCTCAGGTCAGGATCCCAGGGTCCTGGGATTGAGTCCATACCCAGCTCCTTGCTCAGCGGGAGGCTGGCTTCTCCCTCTGCCTGCTCTGCCTGCACCTCCCCCTGCTTGTGCTCTCTCTCTCTGTTAAATAAATAAATAAAATCTTAAAAAAGAGAATCACCTCTTGATGCTAAAACAGAATAGTTCCAGCTGTGTAACCCGCTGCAACTGTTCTCACCAAACAGCTAAAGAAAATGCAAGAGCGAATCAAGAATTGAAAAGGTTTTCTCTAGGGGCACCTGGGTGGCTCTATTGGTTGGGCATCCAGCTAATGATTTCAGCTCAGGTCATGATCTCGGGGTCATGAAATCAAGCCCCACATCAGGCTCTGTGCTGAGTGTGAAGCCTGCTTGAGATTCTCTCTCCCTCTCTCTCTGCCCCTCCCCCCCACTCACGCACTTGCACTCTCTCTAAAATACAATCTTTTTTTAAAAAGAAAGAGGGGGTTCTTTCTAAATCATCCTCTTTTGTGAGTTTCCAACAACATGTGTTCACAGGGCTTGCAAGTCTGGAGGCTACAAGTCTAAAGATTATGGATCTGGAAACGTGGGAAATCAAGTCAAAGGTAATTGAAATGAAATTCTGTTTTTATGCTATGCTATTTCGTTTGCAATGTCCAGCTTTGTTGTTTTTCTGTTCCCAGGGCTTAGTAAGAATAGATAATGGTAGAGATTTATAGTGCCTATATCAGAGTATGCTGGATGTCTAATGATGTGCACCAATTTTAAACAAAGTAATATGTCACCATGTTTTGGCTAGCCAAGAAATCAAAATTCACCAAAAATTCATCTATTTGTGCTTACTGGATAGTCCATCCTATTTCAAATCCTATTATTCCTGTAATTTATATAATTTCTGATTCATCTTTTGTTTTCAATTTTTTCATTGTGGTAAAATACACAGAACCTAGTTTATAGTCTTAACCGTTTTCAGGGGACAGTTCAGTGGCATTAAGTACATTCACCTTGTGGTACAACCAGCCAACACCGTCCATCTCCAGAACTCCTTTGATCTTGCTCTGTTGCTAGTAAACAATAGCTCCCCATTCCCTCCTCCCCCAGCCCCTGGCAACCACCATTCTACTTTCTCTCTCTACAGAGACTACTCTGGGTCCCTCATATAAGTAGAATCATACAATATTTGTCTTTTTTGGTGATAACTTATTTCACTGGGCATCATGTCTTCGAGATTCATCCATGTTGCAGCATGTGTCTGAATATCCTTCCTTTTGAAAGCTGAATAATATTCCATTGAATGTATAGACCAACTTTTGTTTATCTGTTCATCCTTTGGGTGGATCCTTGGGCTGCTTCCACATGTTAGCTAGCGTGATCTTATTCACCTTTTCTCAACTTTCTAAAATCTCCTTTTAAATTTTAATTTTTAGATCTGGCCAAAGCCATAGTGGTTAAGAAAGTTCTTGAGGAGGTAGACCAGCGAAGCAAAATACTTACCACCAGGCTCCACTCCCTGGAAGAGAAATCTCAAAACAATTAATTCAAAGGGGCGCCTGGGTGGCACAGCGGTTGGGCGTCTGCCTTCGGCTCAGGGCATGATCCCGGCGTTATAGAATCGAGCCCCACATCAGGCTCCTCCGCTATGAGCCTGCTTCTTCCTCTCCCACTCCCCCTGCTTGTGTTCTCTCTCACTGGCTGTCTCTATCTCTGTCAAATAAATAAATAAAATCTTTAAAAAAAAAAAACAATTAATTTAAGACACAAGAGGGAGCATATGCCAAATACTAAGAAGAGGGAGCAGTATGTCTGGAAAAATGAGCAAGCCTAAGAAAAAAATGCCTGTCCTATTTTCTTTCTGTTACTGAAATATAAGCACTGTGTGGGCAATCAATAGAGGTATCTCCCCATTCGTCGGGAAGGATGTCACGTACAAATTTGATGAGTCATTGATTGCCATACAAAAAAATGTTATCAGTTCTTTGTATTCAATAAACCTTCTTCCTTTAGCAAGTTACCACTGGTGGTATTGTCTTATCTTTCAAATGCTCATGTCCCTGGTACAGATGTATGAACACCTAACAGCTTTTAATTTATATGAAAATTTTTACCAAAAAATGACAGGCTTCCCCTTAGATTTTTCGTGAGGCTTTCCCAATAATTCAAAATAAGATAAACTCAGAAGGATAAAAATGCTTCCACTTAAATCTCCAATCGGCCATGCTGTGATATAATAGCAAGCCTCTTCTCATTCATAAGAGCTATGATGTATACATTTCAGGTTCATCTGCAAAATAATATTACTATTTCTCTCAAGTGGTTATTGTAAAGATGAAACAAATAAATTATTGGATTATGCATCTGTTGAGCAAGCATTCAATAAATGCTAACTCAGTTTTTCCTATTCGACATTTGTAATGATGAATGTTCAAATCTCATTTCCTGTTTGAGTACGTATTTAAACACTATTCCAAGTAGCGGGAGGTTAAGCAAAAGTTCTGGTTTAGAATTCACGTTCTATTAATGGAGCCATTCACTTGTATTACAAAGCATGCTTGATGCCTCTAAGTCTCTTGACCAATGGATTCATCTTTAATAAAGGGAAATAAATCAGATGAACTGAAAACATGATTTTCTCAGATCAAATATGGCCCCTAGATGCTCTGTTGATTCTCAGTCTCCTGTGGATGGACCGTCCATATTGTAACCCATCCATGAAAATTTGATCTCATGCTTCTTCTGAAAATTGAGCAGAAAAGATACTGGGATCCTTCAAGGACACTAGAATTATCCTTGAATTACTTTTATTATCTTCTAATGAATCTTAGCCAGAGGCCACTACAGTCAAAATGCCTAACAGTATCCTCCATCAGATTATGTGAAACAAACCATTATAGTCTTGGAGAAAATTCCACTCAGAAAATATATCTTGTAATTTTCTAAATGCTGAAGGAACTTATACCACCTTTCCCACCTATCATCAAATCCCACTTCATTAAAGTGATGATGCCAAGTGTAAATTCTGACCACAAAGGTATACATTTGTCAAAATGTATAGCCCCAGACGCATAAAAAGGGCGAATTTTAAAATTTCTCTTAATGATGCCTACTGGTATCTGGGAGCTGTTTCTCCATCTCAGGAGACCCAATCCTGTGCATCTCTTCCAACCGCCCATTTAGCGATGTCCCCTTAGTAGTTTGAAATCAGCCATGGAGAAGATATTTACACCAGAGAAATCGGCTAACACTACCAATCAGGACTCCCTCCTCCCTTGAGAGTTGGCTATTAAATATTTACCAGCACATCACTGATTGCACCTCAATAAAAATGACTTTTCAAAAAAAAACCCACAACGTTCCGCTGAGTGCAGAGCCCGACATGGTTTTCAATCTCATAATGAGATCACGACCTGAGCTGAAATCAAGAGTCAGACGCTTAAATGACTGAACCACGCAGGCGTCCCACACAGTGTTTAATGTTTTAGTAGGTGACCTCTATGACCTAGCCCTCACCCCCAGTTCTAACCATATTGCCCTTTATTTTATTCCTTAAATACAAGCTCATCCTGCCTCAGAGCCTTTGTGCTAACTGTTCCCTCTGCCCGAAATGCACTTGCCCCAGATCTCCTTATGGCTGGTTCCTTTTTATCATTACCATCAGAAGAGCTGTTTCTCAAACTGAGGGCTTCAGAGGGGAGAGGGGTGGGGGAATGGGATAGGCTGGTGATGGGTGGTGGGGAGGGCACGTATTGCATGGTGCACTGGGTGTTATATGCACCTAATGAATCATAGAATTTTACATCAAAAACCAGGGATGTACTGTATGGTGACTAACATAATATAATAAAAAAAATATTTTTAAAAAAATGTTAGGATGGGAGAAACGGAAAACCAAAAAAAAAAAAAAAAAAAAAAAAAAAGAGCTGCTTCTGACCACTCTAGCCAAAGTCGCTAATATAGCGCCCTGTCTTATCTCCTTGAGAACACTCATCACCATACAAAATTATCTGGTTTATTTCTTGTTTGGTGTTCCTTCCTCTAAACTAGAATGTGAGCTCTATAATGACAGGGATGTCATCCATTTTGTTCAAGTCTGTATTTCTAGCACCTAGAACAGTACCTGGCATCTGGTAAGTTCACATTAAATATTTGCTGAATGAATGAATTCATTTTTTAAGTTTATTTATTATTTGAGAGAGAGAGTGCACACGCAAGAGAGAGCACAAGCTAGCGGAGGGGCAGAGGGAGAAGGACAAGCAGACTCCCCACTGAGCAGGGAGCGCAATGCTGGGCTCAATCCCAGGACCCTGGGATCATGACCTGAGCCGCTTAACTGACTGAGCCACCCAGGCGCCCCTGAATGAATGCATTTAAAATCAGAGGTACTTTTAAGTAAACTCTATTTTAAGTAAGCTTTTTAATTTAACATACACAGAAAAAAATGCAAGATCATAGGCGTACTGCTCAACAAATTTTTATTAAATGTACAAACCCATGTAACCACTATCTGGATCAGGAAATAGAAGATTAACTCCCTAGAACCACCCTTTCCTGCTTTGTCCCAGCCACTGTCCATAGTCCCCTCCCCAAAGATAAGCACTCTCCTGATTTCTCATAAAGCAGGTCAGTGTCACCTGTCACTGGACTTTAGATAAGTGGAATAACTCCTTTGTATATGGCTTATTTCACCCAACATATTTTTTTAAGATTTTATTTATTTATTTGACAGAGAGAGACAGCCAGCGAGAGAGGGAACACAAGCAGGGGGAGTGGGAGAGGAAGAAGCAGGCTCCCAGCGAAGGAGCCTGATGTGGGGCTCGATCCCAGAACGCCAGGATCAAGCCCTGAGCCGAAGGCAGACACTCAACGACTGAGCCACCCAGGTGCCCCTCACCCAACATATTTTTGAGATTCACTCAGATTGTTGCACTACCTAAAGTTCATTGATTTTCAGTGCTGTGTAGTATTCCATTTCATAAATGAATGGCTGCTTATGTATCCACTCTGTTCATGGGCACTTGGGCTGTGTCCAGTTTTATCCTGTGATGAGTGATGTTGTGATAAGACATTTGTATGTATTTCTTTTGCTGAAAAACCAGAAGGAATATTTTTAGATCAGAAACATGTATCAGACAAAAGTCCGTAATTGAAACTATAAAAGGTCACATCTGTGATGAGTTCAGGTGTCTCCTCCTTAACTAGTCTGTCAGATTTTATTTATTTTTTTAAAGATTTTATTTCTTTATTTTGAGAGAGAAAGAGAGAGCACAAGATGGGGGAGGGTCAGAGGGAGAAGCAGACTCCCCACTGAGCAGGGAGCCCAAGGCAGGACTCAATCCCAAGACTCAACGATCATGACCTGAGCCGAAGGCAGCTGCCCAAACAACTGAGACACCCAGGCACCCCGAGTCTGGAAGCTTTTAAAGGGAGAAGAGCTTACTTTACACATTTTTTTTACTGTTTCTGCACTGTGCTTCAAAGTCCATACCTTGTACCAGCTTGGTGCCCAAGAAGTGTTCCAGTAGTGAGTTTTAGTAGAGTGACCACCTTTGCCTGAAAGAGGGGACTCGGCCCCCTGAGAAAGGGGACGTAATATGTCCACCGGAAAGACCAAGGCCCTCCACCCCTATGTCCTCCGGGGTGAGGCGCCTAGGATGTCTCGCCAGAGCTAGACTCCCATTCGAGATGAAGTTCTAGTTATCTGCATCAGCAACAGGGAGTTGATAAGCTTCGGTGAAAGAAAATTCGTATTAAAGGGATAAGGAGATAGTTGGGAGTATAAATGCAGGATGGTGTAGTTTGCATACGAAAGACATTATCCCCCGCTGAGTACTTTGCCATCTCTAAGAGCTGGCCAGCCATGGGCCAGCAAGCTGTTTAAGATGTCAAAACATCAGGAGGCCTGGGTGGCTCAGTCACTTAGGCATCTGCCTTCAGCTCAGGTCGTGATCCCAGGGTTCTAGGATGGTGGAGGTGTGGCCTGGCTATGAAGACTCCTACTCACCCTTCTGGGAGAAGCCCTTCCCCAAACACCGACTCCACGGCACTAAAGTCCATATCCTCACTCTGTATTATCATTGCCTATTTCCCATCCAACTCATGATTTGGCCGACTACACGGAAGGTCTTGGGAGTGGGAGCTATTTCGATCATCCCTGAATCCTCAGCGCCTAGCACAGGACCAAACTCAAGAGCTGAATGATGAAGAACGTGGCTCAGGCCTGTACCAAAACAATTCAACACTGCATCTAAGGCCTAAAAGGAATTTAAATAATTAGTCATGGATATTGTTAAGGGCCAAAATAAATGCAGATCATTTCACCCTGTACCACACTTAGCATAATACATCTCCAAAAGGCATCCATGAGAATGGGTGCAAGAGAATCAGACCATTGATTTGGGGGATAGGGGTTGTACAATAGTTTTCCTGAGATAATTTAGGCAAAACATGTGCCCATGACCTGTACTGTAACAAGAAACCATTCTATAGTAACATAGCCAAACTGCAAGAATGATGATTGCCCCTAATGTAATAAAACAGTGATACCCAACTCTGTTCAGTGTATGCCCCCTTTGGGATAAACATGAAAACAGCATGCCAGCCCCAGAGAAGGGCTGGTATACACGCTCGTCCCCCATTCTCAGTTAAGATTGTCATTACAAAAGGTCGCCGGTATCGGCAGGCTATGCCCTGCACTAGGGTGCCAAGCTGAGTGCCCAAGAGAGGAGGCACTTTTCTATTTTGTACAGATTTACCAGGAGTAGAGCAGGGCTGGTGCATGTCATGAAAATATCAAAATATTTCACAGGACTGGTAAGTAGCCACTGCCCAGAGACCCCCTAACTGCCCTCAACTATGGCCCCGGACCTTTCTCCATGAGTCCCTCCCCACCAGCCAGTGACTAAGCACGTGATGGCAGCAGGGGCCCCTCAGCTCCCACTCCGGACTCGCCAGCTGCCGGTGCTCATTCTGATTCATCAGCCCCCCGAGCCATAGGATTGTTGAGTATTTTAAATAGCACACTTGGTTTTATCCCTTTCCCTTTGCATGTTTCTTTGTTTTCTTGTACACATCCGTAGAAAAGCCTTAAGGAGCCATTTATAGGCTCAGGGATAGTCTGTTGTATCATATAAAACCAATTCCACAATTCCGGGTGATCAGTTTCCAGTGCACAAAACAAGCGACCAGACCAAGAGCTCTGTGACAATCAGACTGGCGCTGAGCTGTCCTGGCAGGTCAGAGCAGCATGGCTTATACCTTTTCCTCCTATTCATTTCATTAACGAATCCAACTAACATATCAAACTAAAAAAAAACATAGTCTCTATCTTACTTATTAGAGAACTGTACTACAAAGCATGATTAAAGGGTCAGGTCCTGACCTGCCTGAATTCAAACCTTTCTTAAGATTTTTATTTATTTATTTGAGAGAGAGAGAGAGCACAAGCAAGGGGAGCAGCAGGCAAAGGGAGAAGCAGGCTCCCCACTGAGCAGGGAGCCCGATGTGGGACTCAGTCCTGGGACCCTGGCATTATGACCTGAGCCGAAGGCAGAGGCTCAACTGACTGAGCCACCCAGGAGTCCCCCAGCTGTGTGTTTTTGACAAAGTTCTCTAATTGCCCTGTCCCTCCATTTCCTTACCTGTAAAATGAGAATAATAATGATAATAATTCCTTCAGAGGGTTCTTACAAGGAGTAAATATTCAATTTATGTAGTTTGAAAAGCGTTTGGTTCATACGAAGCCCTCGATGAATGTAGTTAGCATGATGGAGAAATAAAAATGTAAAAATTAAGTTCATGATCTTCAAGAACTTTAAAGACACAGGAAAACATAGAGATGATCAAGTCCATGTTTCCCCCGAAGGCTGCTGAGTCCCCAAGGGTACTCAGAATGAAAGATACAATCATATCGGTCCTTTTAAAGGTGAACAATAATTCTCCCCACTTTTCAATAAGGCTCAGGCAATGAATTTAATAAATCAGCCAACTAAAACAAAAGCATTTGGGGAAAAAAATGACCTAATTCCAATGAGTATATTCCAAATAGGCAAGTCTGCAAAGAAAACACTACCGATCGTATCCTTTGTGAGGCTCGTGCCTGCAGGAACATGGAACCCAGCATGGCCAACATGTTTCTGCTCAGGTGGGAGGTACAACCTGACACAGTGGATAACATGCTTGAACTAGTGTCTCAGGCAGGGAGCAGCTGAAAGCTTTCCAGAAAGAGAAAAAGAACATCACTGCCTTGGTTCATTAGGGTCCTCTCGCCGCTTGCTATAAAAAGGGGTATATTTATACACAGTACTGAGAGAACATAGCTATACATTTTAAATTTTCTAGAAGATTTAGTAACTTTGAAACATAAAAAAGCATATAGGTATCAGAGAAGTCTCCTTAACATTTATACACTAATTGTTCTAACTCTTTAACTCCCACCTCGAAAACTACATACAGACCTTTTCCACCCTAATTTCAGGCTCTGCCTTAGCCTGTGGGTAATCTCAAGTCTCAAGATGCTACAAGGACTTGGAAGTTGTATTGGAAAATGAAAAAGGGAACACCCCTTCCTCTCTTCTCAGAGCTCTGCTCTGTGTAGGTGTGTTGGGGGCCCCAAGGTCATTGTTGGGTTCAATGATTCCCCAGAAGGACTCCCAGAACTCAGAAAAGCTGTTATATTCATGGTTGTGGTTAATTCTAGTGAATGCATACAGATTAAAACCCTCAAAGGCAAAAGGCACAGAGGGTCAGGTATAGAAGAGACGAGGCACAGTAGAATCATGCAAACTGGGACTTATTTCTCCCAGAAATGACTTGTGACGACAGAGTATTGCCAACAAGGGAAGCTCACAAAACCTTGGTGCCCAGGGTTTTTACTGGGGGTTGGTCATGTTGCCAGGGAGACCCATGTGACACACCTGAGTTACTCAATTTCCAGCCCCTTCAGAGGCCACACTGATACAGGGTAGCCCAAGGACCCGACCATAAATCCCACTGTTACATAAACTCTTTGGCATCTACAAAGGCACCCTAATCAGGCAGGATCTTCCAAGGCTTAGAGGTAATCTCTCAGGTGCTGGGTAAGGGCCAGACCTTTCTTCGGAATGTGCAGGGTTTGGGCATCCTAAGCCTGCTGAGTTAACCCTTCACCACCTGTGGGATCTCACAGCAGAGCCCCAAGACAGTCCAGCATTCAGCTCAGAGCAATCATTCCCTACAGCTCTTACCCCTGACCTGCCAGGATGAATGAACAGCCCACACTCAAGGCCTCCACGTGCCTTGAGATATCCAGCCTCTGCAGTCAAGTGTAGCTCATGGTAGAGGCCATCTTTTCTTAAAGTGAGTTCTAGCTTAGAGACCTTCTTTAATATATAGCATTGTCAAGTACCCGCTGACCTACACTGGCATATATCCAAAACCCAGCCCAGAGAAGATTTGTGACACATTCACAGAAGGCCTCTCAGTTCCCACACCACATAAACCAGAGGATAGAAACAATTACCCCTGGGTACGCCTAAACCTCCACTCAGGATCAGAGGGATTAATAGTGTGTTTGGAAGCACTGAATACATTAGAGGGATAAGTGTGTGTGTGTGTGTGTGTGTGTGTGTGTGTGTGTGTGAGAGTGAGTGAGTGTGTGTGTGTACGTGTGTGAAGAATACTTGAAACATGGCAAGCTTAATAAAAATTTACATGCTCTGAAACCATTTTCCAGGCAATTAGAGCAAAAACAGGAAATTCAATCAATACAAATAAGCATGTCTCAGACATACCAGAAAATAGCATTTTCTAACCTATTGCCACAATTCAGTTTCTAGGCCTAGAAACCCAAGGAGAGAGAAAATACAAATGGATACTTACATAACTCTGATATAAAAACTCATCATCCAGACATAAAACTCACTCCTCCCTTCCTCCTCACCTTGAATATCGATTTTTCTTCAAGGCTGGAGATAGAATGGGGATTATATATTATGTTTATAGATCACTTTAGAATTTTAATAGAAGATACATAACAAGAATTTGATCTTCACAAAACCCTAGAAGATAAGATGTGTGATGACCATTTACGGATCAAGAGTCAGACTCAGAGATGTTACCTGTCTTGCCCTCGGTCTCACAGCAATTAAGTGACTGTATGGGATTTGGACTCATTTCTCCAAACTGCCAGTCCAGTTCTTTCTACACCCAACACACTACCCTATGAATGAGGCAAGGATTTCAAAAACCTCAGTCCCTTCAAACTTACTCCACAAAAGGTGATTTCATGCAAAATGTTTTAAAACATGTGGGGAGGCAGAGAAACTAATAGATATAAATTTCTTTTCTTCCACATAGACTTAAGATGTTTAATTTTATGCCACCGATCAATACGAAGTGAACAGAAAGTAAGTTATATTTGTTTCATTAAGAAGAATTCACTAGGGGCTCGTGGGTGTCACAGTCAGTTAAGCGTCAGACTCTTGGTTTCCGCGAAGGTCATGATCTCAGGGTCGTGAGATCCAGCCCAGAGGTGGCTCCATGTTCAGCATGGAGTCTGCTTGAGATTCTCACTCCCTCTCCCTCTGCCCCTTTCCCCCCACTCTCTCGCCCGCTCTCTCTCTTTCAAATAATAGATAGATCTTTAAAAAAAAAAAAAAGGAGAAGAATTCACTAAAGCAAAGACGGACTGCTTCTAGATTAATGATACAAGTGTGATTGTCCATGAGTCACAGGAATATTGGCAGATTTCATGGGAAGTTTTGCTTAATTGTAACTTTCACCAAACCTGTTTCACAGTAAATATCTCAAAGCAAAGCTGGCAGAATTGAGGCAAGTGATAAGAATATATTATTCATTAAAAAGATTAAAAATTTAATTTAAAAAAACTGCTTTAACATACCTCTCCCCATCCCCCCTCAGGTTCTTTCTTTCCCAAAGAAAGAAAATATTATAAAATATAAAATATCCAATGATGATTATTAAACTGCTCCAAAGGGACAGAATTTAAGGTGGGAATATTGAATTTCACGTGTAAGGAATCCTAGAAATGAGGAAATCCATGGTTTTTACTCAGAAACTTCATTCTCTTCAGATGTGACCCCTTTCAGCCTAGGATCTCTTCAAGGTGAATGGGTGGCCAGGGACACCCTCCCAGAGACTCTCAGTGAAGGTGACAATCTCGAAGAGAGCACGTCAGCAGTCAGAGAGCATTTGATGTAGTGAAATGAGTGTTGGGCAGAGTCAAGAGACCCAGGTTCTAACCCTGGTTCTTGCACCAACAAATTGTATTACATAAAGGAAAACATAAATTTTTAAATTTTATCAAGTTTGTAATTTTAATCTCAGTGTTACATTAGTTTTAGGCGTATAATATAGTGATTCAACGTTCCATTTATTACTCAGTGCTCATCACGACAAGTGCTTTCCTAATCCCCTCCACCTATTTCCCCCATCCCCTGACCCCTGTGCCCTCTGGTAACCACCAGTTTGTTCTCTACAGTTAAGAGTCTTGTTTCTTGGTTTCTCTCTCTCTCTCTCTTTTTTTTTCCTTTGTTCATTTGTTGTGGGAAAATATAATGTTCAAGCTTCGGTTTCCTTCTCTGTGAAATGTCCTGACTGCCTCTCAGAACTCTAATAATTATTCCATTTGATTACATTGACATGTACAAGTGTGGTTGAAAACTGCAAAAATGATGGGGAAATGCAAGTATGAATAGCAGGAGAGATTAGACAAGAAAATGATGTCTTATTTAAAGGAACAAAAGGCCTTGAATGTGATGAATCATTTGAACAAACTTTTGAGAAATGATACTTAACGCAGATTAGGGATAGTGATGTAGGTGTAAGTACAGGTTTCCATGGTGATAAACACACCTACAGTTAAGGCAGGTGTCATGATAGAAAGACTGGAGGCTACAATGGTGGGCTTTTCCCATGTGAAAAGCATACCATCTGGAACCTCAATTCCCAGGATACAGCATCAACAAGCTGCTGATTTGAAAATCAAAATCAATAGAGAGTTGGTCCACCCAGAGATTACAGCAAATATTATCCAGTAATTAAAGAATGGATGAGTCAAGCAAGAAACCTACCCTCCTCAACCTCTCTTATAGGTAATAGTTCTGTGGGATTTTTAAAATAAAAAATAATGCATTGCCTTCTATTTTTCAGGTAACTGGCCCTAGAGATTAAAATCCCAGGACTTTTTTTAAATGAGCAAAGACATAATGGTTATTGATTGCATTAATTTGTCATTAAAAACAAAAGCAGTCTTGGGGCACCTGGGTGGCTCAGATGGGTAAGCGTCTGCCATTGGCTCAGGTCATGATCAGATCGAGCCCCACATCAGGTTCCCAGCTCAGCGGGGAGTCTGCTTCTCCCTCTCCCTCTGCCTCTCCCCCTGCTCATGCTCTGTCTCTGTCTCTCTCTGTCTCAAATGAATAAATAAAATCGTAAAAAAAAAAAAAAAAGCAGTCTTCAGTTCAAAAGGGTGTTGTATTCCAAGAGGTTTTTATTTTTTTATTTTTTTTTAAAGATTTTATTTATCCATTCGACAGAGATAGAGACAGCCAGCGAGAGAGGGAACACAGCAGGGGGAGTGGGAGAGGAAGAAGCAGGCTCCTAGAGGAGGAGCCTGATGTGGGGCTCGATCCCATAACACCGGGATCACGCCCTGAGCCGAAGGCAGACGCTTAACCGCTGTGCCACCCAGGCGCCCCTCCAAGAGGTTTTTAAATACATTTTTCTATTTGACTAACATATTTCATACTTGCCATATGCCAAGTATTACTCCTGGTTCTTTACAACTATACCTTGTTCAATCCTCATGGTAACTCTATGACGTAGGAACGGTTGTCTTCATTTTACACATGGGAAAACCAGCACAAAGATGTTATGTAATTTCTCAACATCACACAGCTGGTAAACAGCCAGATAGTTGGGGAGCTGCAAGTACAAAAAATGTGGCTCCAGGCTTCTTTAGGCAACACGCCATGCTGACCTTTTGGACCTTGAATACATTTTCCTACAGAAACAAGGTCATAAATAGTTATAAAGTTCCACCATAGCCAAGTTTAACCACATGTAGCTGTTTCCCAGCCCAATATCTGTCAAAGAATACGGGCTCGATAAAAGTTTGTTGGATTTAATATAGAACAGATACCCCTACTTAGGACATTAGAGCTCTAGGACAACTTGAAGGCCCAACAGCAGGAACGTGAATGTTCTTCTAGCATCTCCTACATCGGTCCCAACAGTTGGTAGTGAAAAGGAATTCGGGCGATTGGACCTTATGGAGGTGGCATGAGTCTTTGGACGCAGAGGACCAATGGGGTCTTAGTTTTTGCAGGGGTGCTGCAGCACAGAACCTCAGCAGAAAACTAGGAGAGAATCAGTTTCTGTCAGTGGGTAGCAGGATATGGCTGCAAGCCTGTGACAGAAGATGGTGTGAGCTTCTAGGACCAAGCTACATGAAAATGGGGTTTCTAACTAGGGCAACTCTCTGTAAACAAGGGAAGGTGATAAATCAACCAGCAGCAACCAAGAGTCTACAACTAGGTCAACCACTGGGACAGCAAATAATCTCTACTGTTTCTCAGTAGGGGGAAAAAATGTAAATTATTTTTCTGACACTTTCTTAACATTGTGAAAATTACGTAAGAGCAGACTTGCTGTGATCGTCTACAATACAACAAAAATTATACACAAGTTCTCTAAGATCAGGGACTGTGACTTGTCAATTTTAGGACCAAGATCTAGCAGAGTGGTTTTTGCAAGATGTTCAAATAATAACTGACAAAAGTTGACTTAGTACCGGTAGGTAAAATACAAACTAACCAGATGATAAAAGAATGATAAAATAAATAACAGAATAGAATAATAAAATAAGATAATAATAGGATGATAAGTTATAGAATTATAAAAAGAAAATAATAGAAAAAATAGAATAATTGGTAAACGAATAATAAATTGAATAATAAATAATAGAGTCATAAGTGAATACAAGTTTCCCCCACTTTTCAAAAATTCGCGGTCATACCACTTCACTTTTATGAAAGACACATATTTGTACTTGATTTTGCCAACCGGAAGAAATCCAAAGAGGATTTCGCTTTTACAAAAGCATGAAGGGAAAGAGAGATCTGTGTCCAAAAAATAATATATAGTGAGAACAAAATTAAAAGAAAACATTTTAAACCTTAATGAAACGTGGTCAAAATTCATTCCAACACCCAGGGGAGTCTGCAGCAGCCGGTCAAGGGACTCCAGATTTGGGCTACGCAATTTCAATCTTGTCCTAGCTGCATTTGGCGCCACCTGCTGGCAGCTATCTTCTGGGTCCAAAATTAAGAGAGGACGCTGGGACCGGCCAACTTCTAAGAAAGCAGTAGTTCCAGGAATCCACAGCCTCTTTAGCTGGCCTGACTCATCCTCAGCCTCCTGCTTCCCAAACTCCCCTTCCCTAACCACTGCCCCCAACCCTGCCTGTCTACCTGCCACATCTCCCCATCTCACCCAAGAAGATGAGAAATTTAGCTCACCTTCTTGGAAGCTGGATGCAGAAGGGGAGCCAACAGCCAATTACTTTATGTCTAAATTTTCGGCAATGTTACAAGGTACCAAGGGTTTTCGCTGTCTTTGTCACATATGACTGTCCCAGGACTGATGTCCCCAGTATATAAATTCATGAACAGATCCATAAGTAAAATATAACCATCATGCTAAGAAATGGATACGTGGTACACATAAGCAATTCATAAAATATGAATAGCAAACAAACATTACAAAGTGCCCCGTGCCCAACATTTCTCATTCAAAGAAAGACATCAAAACAGGTCCGTTTTGTTTAATGATAATACCCGTTTTAGTAAGGGTGTAGGGAAAAGGCACTTTGGAGTGGAAATTGGCAACCATTCAGCAACAGGTATCAAAGGCCCTTCAGAAAAGAGTGTGTTTCTTAGAAACTGCAGTTCCATTCCTAGGACAGTTATTTATCACATGCCCATCCTTCTAGCAATGTCTTCTAGCAGTGAAAAAGCCAGACATAATAAAATATCCCACAACAAAGAATCAATAGACTGTTACCAAGCACACATCAAGGTCCATCGAAGGAGTGTCGTGCAGCCAATAAGAATGTTTGAGTTGGTGTATTGGACTGAAAAGATGTCAGTCATCCCTTGAGAAATGAAAAACAGGGTTTCGAGATAATAACTACGGTATCATCTACTTCTGTAAGAGAATAATTGTTCACAAATGACATACATGCTTATTAAAAATCTGGAAGAATGTACAGCAAAATGTAAACAGTGGCTGTTTGTGGGTAGTGAATACATGACCTTTATTTTCTGCTATGTTTTTATGTGCATTTTCCAATTTTTCTGAAAAAAAAACATGTATTACTTGTACAATTTTAAAAACTTTAAAGAAAAACTTATGTTTAAGTGTTTTTGCAATGAATATGCTCCTCTTTCATTTTTTTTTATGTATTTATTTTTTAGAGCGAGCGTGCTTGCAGGGGAGGGGCAGCGGGTGGAGGGGCAGAGGGAGAAAGAGAATCTTAAGCAGGCTCCACCCCCAGCACGGAGCCCAACGCAGAACTCGATCTCATGACCCTGAGACCATGACCTGAGCCAAAATCAAGAGTCGGATGCTTGACCAACCGAGCCACCCAGGTGCTCCTTTTTTTTAATTATAAGGGAAAATAACAGGACAGGTAAATGGTAAGTAATGTGGTAGAAACTGTAAGAACAAGAAAAAGCAGCACGGGAGGTGGGGAAGCTGGTAAATTAGGAGTTGGTAGGTGGTGCAAGAAAATTGTTCAAGAAGAGGCAGGCCTTGAAAGGTAGTACAATTTGGACACAGGGGCACCTGGGTGGCTCAGTTGGTTAAGTGTCTGCCTTCAGCTCAGGTCATGATCTCAGGGTCCTGGGATCAAACCCCCGTCCGGCTCTCTGCTCAGCGAGGAGCCTGCTTCTCCCCCTCCCTCTGCCAGCCACTCCCGCTGCTTGTGCTCTCTCTCTCTGTCCAACAAATAAATAATCTAAAAAAAAAAACAAAAACAAAATTGGATACACAGAGAGAAGAAAATAGGGCATAGTCCAGGTCCTTGGCTCTAGGACTTATCATGTCGAAGTGCTTCTAGAAACATTCAGTCACCTACAATGAGTAGGTCACTGGCTAGTAACCATCATCCATTAGCCCTTTTCAGAAATATTTGTGTCTGCTCCATAGCCTGGACTCACTTTGGAAGGGATACGGGCTTACTCAGCACCCATCAACCAAGGTTCCCTGGGCACCCAGTTTCTCTGTCTTCCTCCAGGATACAGGCACTAGAGAAGAACAATTGTTTTCTGGGACCCACTCCTCATTCAATATAGCTCCCACATCAGAGCTAAATTCCATCCCTTTTTTCCCTCCCTGGAAAGATCTGGCTTCCTAGCCTGTGTTCCTGCAAACCCATTTTGTGGGTTTCCTCCACACTCTGGTAACCCTATGGCCACCCGGGCCCTAACGCCAGAGCCAACCTTCCCAAGCCTGGCTTAAAGCTGTGAGCTATCTACTCAGACGTGCCTTATCCCATGAGCCTTTCTCATCCCGGACCACAGATCTGCCACGGTTTCCAGACAGCCCTGTTTCCCTGGGGTGAGCCCTGTGCCCCTTCTCCCCCAGCATGCCTCAGGGCCAGTGCAGATAGGCTGTCTGCCTGAGCCTCCCCCAGTCCCTGTCCCTGGAATGAGCCTTGACAGGACTGGTCTGATGGGCAATGAGATCACTCACAGAGTAGTAATAATTTGGCTAAAGATTAGAAAGGTCTCCAAGTGTGTTGCCATTGATTAGTTAAGTATATGGTATTCTCCTATAATTATTTTAATCTTTTCTGAACCACGGTTGTGTTTCCTATCTCATTTCCAACCTTGTACATTGTGATTCCTTCTCTCTTCGCTTTAACCAGGCTTACAAAGAGTTGTCTATTTTGACCAAGAGCTCACAGTAGCCCATCTCTTACCCTCTGCTTTGTCCTGACCAAACTCTAGTTAGGCTTCTCTCTTTCCTAGTTTTGTGTAGGAGAGAGAGAAGCCAACTAGAATCGGTCAGTTGTAACTCAGGTTGGAGAACATTGCCGTGGAGGGATTCCTCCCAAGCATCCCCTTCCTCAGTCAGTTGCCTGTATCAGGCCTTCCCTCGGGGCCAGTTACGGAGCGTCTCTACCTCGAATTAGTCTGTTCTCACCTCTATTTGGCACGATTTTTACCAAATAAGCAGTAATTTCGAACCACTCCTCAAGTACAAGTGCTGAACTTTTGCAGCCTACACCTTAGTAATGACAATCCCCACTCATTTGTAATATAAACCGTTCCTAAATATGACTAAGAAGTAATTGACTAGGGGCGCCTGGGTGGCTCAGTCATTAAGCATCTGCCTTCGGCTCAGGGCGTGATCCCGGCGTTCTGGGATCGAGCCCCACATCAGGCTCCTCCGCTGGGAGCCTGCTTCTTCCTCTCCCACTCCCCCTGCTGTGTTCCCTCTCTCGCTGGCTGTCTCTCTGTCACATAAATAAATTAAAAAATCTTTAAAAAAAAAAAAGAAGTAATTGACTAAACCAAATTGCTAAATATTAGAGTTTGACGGGAATTTGAAAGTTATACAGTCCAGTAGAACAGTTTTACAGATGGGGGAAACTGTGGCCTCATCTAGAGACATCCGGAGAACTGGAATTTCAGAACAGTTTTCATAAAATTCTGCTACAGTCCTGGTGGAAAGAGGTCAGGGGACATGAACAGGTAAAGATTTCTCCTGAGCCCATGAGATCAAATACCATCCATTTCTTTGCTACGAAACAATTATTTTACGACTGGGATTCCTTAACTGGAGGCGTGCAGTCTTTTGAGACCAGAAGGCCAAGGGAGATTGGGGGGTGGAGCCCAGAGAGAGAAGAGAACGCCCCATGGGTCGACTTCACTGCGGCCAGAGACACGGGAGGCTGGGCCTTGGTGTTTGTATTACAGTCTGGGTTATATATGTCTGCGGTTCTCTGAATAGAAGGCTGTTGTCTCTCTGGCATGAAGGAAGGTCCAAAGGGATCAATTTCACGCAAAAACAATCAATAATCCCTGCCTTACTTCAATCCATATTGGCTCTGGCCCTGGAGGACAGAAGTCCCTCAGCCCCCACAGAGAACTTGCCCATTCTTTTAACTCTCCACATACTGACTAAATGATCTTCAGGAAAACTAGAAAATTGAGCTGTTTGAAGAGATTCTAGAGCACTGGATCTCAACAAGTAGAAAGCTGAGTCATTTTCTCCCAGAACGAAATGTGGCAAAGTGGTGTGACCGAGCAGAGCTGGTGGAGAAGGGGAAGCCTAACTGAAACCGGAAAGGGAAAGAATGCAAAAGGGCGACAGGGAAAGCAGACAGGAGAAGTGAAGAAGGCGTGAAGGAAGAGAAGCTTTGGCAGAACTGGTGAATGTCCCCCCATGTGTGTAGGTTCTTGGGTGTCTGACGATAGCACAGGGCTGAAACCAATTTATGGATAGCGAGACCTCAACCCCAAGTGGCATCTCAGGACATGTATTGTTGTAAAAANTTTTTTTTTAAAAAAAAAAAAAAAAAAAAAAAATTTTTTTTTTTTCTTTCTTCCAAGTAGGTGAACCTGGAGGGGCTCACAGTGGCCACTCTCAGGACATGGGCCTAAACAATGATTCTCCACAGGGGCTGTCCCCCGGTGGTTCAGACATGACCCTCTCTCCCCACTCCCCTAACAACACTTCCTCTCACTGACGACCCCCCCAACACACACGTGCACACACACAGATGCTAGAGAATAGAGGTTTTAGAGGCAGAACACATAGTAAAGGATGGAAGCGATCCGTTACCAAGTTGTTCATGAAGCAAGTTAAGCCGCGCTGTTTTTTTAGTTCATTCAGGGAGTATTTACTGTTGATTTTCAATATGTTAGTTTTACCAACAGACTGTGCACACATAAGATGGAGCTTTTCCTTTTTCCATACTGTTTGCCACAAAGATTTCCACCAACACTCAACCAATACTCTATGGCCAGTTACTTCCCTTTGCTATTCTGATCTTATGCTTCCATTCGAAACCCACGTAACAGAAAGTTCTCTAGAACCAACAGAAGATAGGAGCCCCGAGTTCACTCTAGTCTCAACTCAAGACTCATCAGGGGTAGAGGCACCTGGCTGGCTCGCTGGGTGGAGCCAGTGACTCTTGCACTCGGGGTTGTGGGTTTGAGCCCCACATTGGGTATAGAGATTACTTTAAAACAAATAAAATCTTAAAAAAAACAAAAAAAAAGATTCATCAGGGGCAATAACAAAAAAGAATGGGCAAGTGACTCTGTGGGGCTGAGCCAATATAGATTGAAGTAAGGCAGAGATTATTGATTGTTTTTACTTGCAAGGACCTTTGGGCCTTTCTTCGTGCCAGAGAGACAACAGCCTTCTATTCAGAGAACCGCAGACATATATAACCCAGACTGTAATACAAGCAGCAAGGCCCAGCCTCCCGCGTCTCTGGCCACAGTGAAGTCAATAACATTTCAGCAGTTGGTTTTCCTACCAATCTAAAAACATGCACTATATTAATCTGAATATTAAAAAAAAATACTAGTGGGGCATCTGGGTGGCTCAGCTGGTTAAGCGTCTGCCTTCGGCTCAGGTCATGATCCCAGGGTCCTGGGATTGAGTCCTGCATCAGGCTCCTTGCTAAGTGGGGAGCCTGCTTCTCCCTCTGCCTGCCACTCCCCCTGCTTGTGTGCTCTCTCTCTCTCTCTGACAAATAAATAAATAAAATCTTTTTAAAAAAATAAAAATATACTAGTAATCGACCTGACAAAAATGTCAATGGTTATTATTTACAAATCATCCTATACTCATTGCAAAAGTTTTGTTCTATAATGAACCATAGTTTATATGATTCTTTACAAGTAAAATAAACTGCTAACGAGAAACTACTCAAAACAACATATAACTGAGGGCAGCATTGAATTGGGAGCCCGGACGTCGGGGGTTCACTCTGTTCCTTTTAAAGGATCTTATATTGAACAGCTCCTGGATGCCAGGCACGGAAGCTGGCATTTCTGAACATTATGATTCACTGGAAACTCACCAGATTCTCGAAGCTTTCATTTTACAAATGAAAGAAATGTTAAGAATTAATTTGTGAGCTTTAGCAAGCCATTATTTCAAATAAAGAGAATGGGTATTAAATTTGGAGAATGTCTTAAAACAATGGGGACCAGGGTTTACTAAAGAATTCTAACACTTCAGGCAAGAACAGAATTGTATTTATATATGCGATTAAAACCCCGCAGTCTGCTAAACACTAATGTTCTAGAGTTTGCAAATCATAGAATAAAGATGAGCCTGTTTGATAGGTTTCCCCCATTTAAAAGGAAATGCATAGATCCATAGAAAGAAAGCATTAAAAATGCATGTAAGGGAATACGAATGAATAGGAGAAAATCCTGTGGGTTTATGTCTACATTTGTTTATACACTGCCTCATTAGGCAAGGGATTTGAGGTAGAAACAGCTGTTTTATTTATTAAACGCCCTTCCCAGCAGTCCTCTCTGAATACAGAGTATCAGAGAAGCATCTTAGAACTTAATTTTGAATCTGAATTTTAAAAACAAAGAAGAAATAGATGTCAGCATTAAAAATCATATCAAGAAGAAAGCTAAAAAAAAAAAAAAAAAAACCAGGACAGAAGATGCACTATCACTCATCCCAAGCTGCTTCAGCGGATACCCGAACATCCAGATACCCCCAAACAGAAGGTGCGTAAAGCTGCCAAGATGGAAAAGAGACAACTCACATGACAACTAAAAACACAAGTCCAAGCAAAATTCAGAGGCCAAAGTTGCTGCTGAATGTTGTGTTTTCTCGTTCTTTCTACATAAAGCTCTTTCTACCTGGGCTCTGAAATTTCCCCGTTTCATCAGATTTCTTTCATTTAGTTATTGTTCCTTTCTTTAAACCTTCTTTTAGCCAAATGCCAGCCTTTATGAATGTGGAAAGATTACATTTCACACGTTTAAAAGGGAAGAAAAGCCCAGTGATTCTCTTCTCCAGCATTTACCGTCATACCATTAATCTCTAGTGCTTGGGCTTCCCTGGCTTCCTAGCTCTGGGGAGGGGTGAGGCAAGATGACCAACATACCTTGATGGCTGGTGCCTTTTTTACCTACCTTAAAAGGGTGTGATGAGAATTACTCCCAGCTTAACAATTCAAAGGTTATAAAGTACCTTGTCCGCCTTGGAGAGATGGTATCCTCCACAGACGAATGGTAACACACCACTGCTGTGAAAACAGGGCAGGCAAATGTAAAAGCTAATTCCTGAAGAGCTACACAGCAAAGGGCATTATCACCTATTTCATAGTGTGCCCCCATCGAAGGCAGTCCAAGGAGACATTCACAGAAGGCAGAACGCTGGATAACAAAGGAGATGATAAAAATTAAAGCACACGCGTAGTTTAACGGAGACTGCCAAGGTAAGGAGCAGAAGTCAGCTACCTGACTGAGCATAGAGCTGAGGCCAAGAAAGATTTTAGAAGCATTTATACTTTTTTTTTTTTTTAAAAAAGACGCTTTTTAAAAATGGTGGTAAAGTGGACATAACATAAAATTTACCATCTCCACACTTGTGTCTGTTCAGTAGTGTTAAGTCCCTGCGTGTTGTCGTGTAACCAACCTCCAGAACTCTTTTCATCTTGCAAAACTGAAACTCTGTATCCATTAAACATCCCCATTTCCCCTCCACCCAGCCACTGGCAACTACCATCCTGTTTTCTGTCTCTGAAACTGACTACGCCAGGTATTTCATGTAAGGGGAATCATACAGAAGTTGTCTTAAACAAAACAAAACAAAACTTTTAAACCAGAGAAACTACTAGCAGAGGCAAACGGAAATAACCTAAGATACAAAAGGGACAGAAAAAACAGGAAGCAGAAAGTGAACTGGGGAGCATTCTAGATTTTGGTATCTATAAAATGATCCCAGTCATAACATTAGTTATCGGAAGTGGATACATATCTTTTCTAAATATCTTTTCAACAAAAACAGAAAAAAACATGAGCAGAAAGTAGACTGGGGGAACTCCACCGTTTAGTGTCTGCAAAATGACTCCAGGCATAACATTGGTTAGCAGAAGTGGATTCAGATCCCCTTCTCCAAATACTTATAAAACAAAGATGAAATCAGCATCATCTTAGTTTCTTAAGATTTGACTCCAAAAAAGGAAGTTGAGTCTCAGGCTCAAATTCAATCAGAAAGAAAAGCATCTTTGTATCATCACACCAGTGACAATTAACCCCCATCTAAAAATGTTTCCAATCTTTCCAGGACATTCTCTGCTCAAGTAAACATGTTGCTAGATCTAATAGTACACGCAGGGAAGAGCATTGTATTTAACTTTTTCTTCTCAACAGTGAAAATACCTAATCTGATCTCAGAATACAAGGAAAATTTCAACACAAACGTCCCCTTAGAAATATGCTGATTGAAATAATCATCGAGAGGGACAGTTAAGTAAATCTAAAACTAACGTTGATGCTAAAGCTAATTTCAACTTTAAGCGGATAATATGAGCAAAAGTTATGAGTTTGACGGGAAATTTCCATTCTCATCATATTAAGTATTTTAATTGCATTGGCTAATCTGGGGATGTGTTCTTCAATTGGGAAATCATGAAGCAAAATGAATAGAATTACTCTTTCAGGAAAGAATTATAAGTCATCGAAACCTCTGAAAGATTAAAACTATAATTCTGGGGGGAAAAAAAGTTTTTGCTTTGCTCCACCTTATTTTTTTCTTGATGGAGTAAATGCCCCGAGGCTCTGACCTAGCTTCAGAAAAAGAGCCAGTAGAGTGTGTTCACGAAAAAGAAATTATCCAATTCCAGATTAGCAAAACTATCATAGGGATTAAGAAGTGACACAGAAAAGGAACACCCTGCAAGTGTGTATATAAGGGCCAAAAAGGCAGCTTGCAGATACGTTCCTCACTGTCACCTCTCCTCTTCACCCGGACAAACTGAACTTCTGCAGGAGCACCATGTCTTGCTCATCTCGGGTCTCTTCCAGGACTGGAGGCAGTGGCTTGGTTAGGGGGTCTGCTGGTGGGAGCAGCTTCAGCAGTGGAAGCAGATGCGGTCTGGGGGGTGGCTCTACCCGGGGCTTCCGAGGAGGAAGCGGCGGCTGTGGCCTGAGCGGGGGATCAAGCAGTGGCTTTGGCGGCAGCTTTGGAGGAGGTTTTGGTAGCTGCTCAGTAGGGGGTGGTTTGGGAGGAACTCTAGGCTCTGGGGCTAGCTTTGGAGGGGGTTCTGGCTTCGGAGGGGGTTCTGGCTTTGGAGGGGGTTCTGGCTTTGGTGGGGGGTCTGGCTTTGGTGGTGGTGCTAGTGGAGGCTTCTACAGCTATGGTAGTGGCATGGGGGGCGTACTGGGGGGTGGGATGGGAGGTGGTGCTGGCGATGGGGGGCTTTTCTCCGGAGGTGAAAAGCAAACCATGCAAAAGCTCAATGACCGTCTGGCCAGTTACCTAGACAAGGTCAGAGCCCTGGAGGAGGCCAACACTGACCTGGAGAACAAAATCAGGGTGTGGTATGAGAAATTTGGGCCTGGGAGTGGAGATGGTGGATCTGGAAAAGATTACAGCAAATACTATCCAATAATTGAAGATCTCCGGGGTCAGGTGAGACACTATCCATTACTGAGTTTCTATTATTTCTGTATCTTTTGCTTTTATTCAGATCATATGCCATAATGAAGATTTCAAGTCAAGGAATTATTTAAAGACGTATTTGCTTGTTGTATATGTACAAAGGGACTTGGTGTGTTTTAACTACGACCGTACTGAATATGACATCCAACCACGCTAATTATCTGTTTGCATCTCAGATTGGAGTATTTCTACATAAGCGCAGAATTGATATAATGGGAGGCAGCTAATTAACACATACATATAAGAATGGTGGCAATGAGTCAACACTAGCTTAATCTAATATTTTCATGATTAATTCTGGCAGGTTGACATATATTGGTGTCTTGGCTAGATTTAAATCATCTTCACAACTGTTTTTCTTCCTAGAAAATCGGGTGCAAATATTGTAGGAGCATGTGGCAGAATCTGACATGTTTAGCCACTGTTGTATGGGAAGTATTGTTTTAAAGACTTTTTAGAAGTAAAATGCATTTTTTTGTACTATTTTCTAAAAGAACTTCTAGAATAACTGATTTTGCAAAGCAGCAGAAATAAGCAGAGGGTTGTACTCTATAAAACAATGTTCCATGCCTACTCCAGTAAATGTGCAAACTGTCACCTTTTTGCAGAAAGATGTAGTCCAGCTACACCAGATTATCAATAAAGATGTCATGACTAAGCAAGTTTTCAAAACAATTTGCCTTTAAAAGCCAACTCGAGGGGCGCCTGGGTGGCACAGCGGTTAAGCGTCTGCCTTCGGCTCAGGGCGTGATCTCGGCGTTATGAGATCGAGCCCCACATCAGGCTCTTGGACTATGAGCCTGCTTCTTCCTCTCCCACTCCCCCTGCTTGTGTTCCCTCTCTCGCTGGCTGTCTCTATCTCTGTCGAATAAATAAATAAATCTTTAAAAAAAAAAAAAAAGCCAACTCGAAGGACATCTACCCTCAGGAGGTGGGCATGCAGACACAGGTAAAAAGCATCCATGATTCATTCACCATTATTGCCTTTTCTAGATCATTACTGCCACTATTGAAAACGCTGGGATCGTTTTGCAGATCGACAATGCCAGACTGGCCGCTGATGACTTCAGACTGAAGTAAGAAAAGCAAAGACTTGCAAACAAACGTTATGGGGGAAAATAAAATGCAATCTGTCTGTTTCATTTATTCTAAATTTAAAGAAATATCTTTTAGGGGAGCAAGACCTAAATCTACAAACATTCCAAGGGTAAATTTTAAAATCCATCACTCCACTCCAAAAAAGAAACAAAAAAAGAGGGAAAGTAAGATGAAATTTTTGTTCTAAAAATCTTAGCTATCAATAGAATTAATCTTTGGTTCATAATTTTCTTTCCAGGGGAAAAGTTCCTAAGAGAAAACTCAGTAGCCTTCGTTTGTCAAATAGCTCAGAAGGGGGCGCCTGGCTGGCTCAGTCAGAGAGGCAAGGGGCTCTTGATGTTGGCCGGTCAGGGTCGTGAGTTCAAGCCCCATGTTGGGTGTAGAGATTACATAAACAAACAAACAGCTCAGAGGAAAAATCTTTTTCTTGAACGTGTAAGAATGGATGGACTCTGAAATGCTCTATCCTGTCCTACTGCTGTCCTTTCCAGGTATGAGAATGAGCTGTATCTTCGGCAAGCCGTGGAGGCTGACATCAATGGCCTGCGGAAAGTTCTGGATGACCTGACCATGACACGCTCTGACCTGGAGATGCAGATTGAGAGCCTCACCGAGGAGCTGGCCTACCTGAAGAAGAACCACGAGGAGGTAGGAATACCTTCCACATCATTAAATGACTTTGGCCTACCTATTTTCCCCCACATCCATTCTGTAAAAATAAAATAAGTTTTATCTAAATGGATTTCCAACTCCTGTGACCAAGGAAAAAAGTAGTCATGAGCAAATTACATCTGAATTTAGTGGGAAGCGAGGGTAGCCTTCAGTGTCCTAGTTTCAATTTTTTGTTGGCTGGGCACATTTTAGGAAGCCTTTGCTTTTCTGTTGTTATACTGTGGTCCTTTCCTCTTCACGCCAGGAAATGAAGAGCATGCAAGGAAGCTCCGGAGGGGACGTGACCGTGGAAATGAACGCTGCCCCGGGAACTGACCTGACCAAGTTACTGAATGACATGAGGGCACAGTATGAAGAGCTGGCTGAGCAAAATCGCCGCGAGGCCGAGGAGCAGTTCAACAAGCAGGTAGATTACCCTGCTGGATGCCTGAGCCGGCGGCGTTCACACGCAAGCCACGTCCCCTCATGTCTTCAGCCTGTAGTGACTGCATTTTCTTTTTCTCTAGAGTGCATCACTGCAAGCACAAATTTCTACGGATGCTGGGGCAGCCAGTTCTGCCAAGAATGAGATAACAGAATTGAAACGTACCCTGCAAGCCCTGGAAATTGAGCTTCAGTCCCAAATGGCCATGGTAAGTGCAAAGAGGTTTGCAACATCTCCAACAGGGAGTCAAGCGATCCCATTTTCTTTCTTTGCCAAGATGTTCCACTTGGCACATAATAAAAGCAGCATTAGGAGAACTCGCCTGGGGTTGTAGAAAGCATAAAACATTCCAGTTAAAGATAATATACTTCCATAGAAGATTTAGCTTAAAGAAAAACAGTTATGCCAAGAAAAACTAAGGCACCAATGATAGAACAACACAGCTTGTAACTTGAAGGTGTCCTTCTCTTAGCACCTTATAAAAAACGAATTTTTCATCATGAAGCTTTGATTTGCTTGTTCTCTTAGAAAAGCTCCCTGGAAGCAACGCTGGCTGACACAGAAGGTGGCTACGGGGCTCAGCTGTCAGAAATCCAGATGCAGATCAGCAGCCTGGAGGAACAGATCTGCCAGATCCGGGGCGAGACCGAGTGCCAGAACGCAGAGTATGAGCAACTGCTGGACATCAAGACCCGCCTAGAGATGGAGATCGAGACGTACCGCCGCCTGCTCGATGGAGAGGGAGGGTAAGTGAAGGTCATGAACTCACTCAGTGCGTTCCTTGGTGCACTTATGTTATGAAACCAAAAAGGGGTCTAGGGGCTGGACTTGGTTTAAAAAGTCTTAGACTTGGTTAAAAAGTCACAGTGGGGTGCCTGGGGGTCTCAGTTGGTTAAGCGTCCAACTCTTGATTTCAGCTCAGGTCTTGATCTCAGGGGTGTGAATTCAAGCCCTGTGTTGGGCTACACACCCAACTCAAAATAAGAAGAAGGGCCCTCTTCCTCCTGCTCCATAGTCCAATCAAAAGACATTTACCTTCATCATGGAGCACCCCCTGCATGGAGGGTTTCTCCCATCTTGGCAAACAACAAAGGAAAACAATTATTTTTTCCTCTAGTGGTTCTGGTTTCGGAGGATCTGACTGTAGAAGCTCAGGATCCAGAAATACAGGATCCAGAAACATGGGATCTAGGGATGTGTCCACATCTGGTGACTCAAGATCTGGAAGCTGTTCCGGCCCAGGAAGAGGTAAACATTTCCCACATGTTCATGATCATTTTATAATTTAAAAGCAAAGGCATGCTTCTCTTGTCTTATCAAAAACGTATACTACTGTTTACAGAATCTTAACCTGGAGAGAACCTACTTAAAGAACACACTTGGGTTTCTGTGATCGTTTCCAGACTGACGCTGTGATTCTGTGATTTTCAGATCCAAACAAGACCAGAGTGACTAAGACCATTGTGGAGGAGGTGGTGGATGGCAGAGTCATCTCGTCTCAAGTCAGCAACGTGTCTGAGGTGAAAGTTAAATAAGCAATTTCCAGATCAGCAAGAGTGTCTTTTGGAGAAAAACCAGAAGGACACAAATGAAGAAATCATGTCAATCTCACCATCTTTCTGGATAACTTCAGGAAAGAGTTTTCATCCAGAAATAGATGACCAAACAATTTTTCTGCATCCTCTTTTTTTTCTGACTAGAATGCTCTTGAAAAAGTTGAAAAATGACAATCTTGCTCTAATCATTTTCATGCTTCAATAAACTTACTTTTGCAAGTTAACTAAATGCTTCCTGAAATTTTTAAAGAAATTCAATATTTTACCTAGAAGTAAAGCTATCAGTCATGATCTCACTTCATTGTTACATTACTAATATTAATTCATTATTAACATAGTCCCCTCTTCATAAAAATCAAAACAGTAGCCATTTGGTATGTGGGCATTTCTAGCAACATCTCACAGGAACTCAGTGATAGCTGAAATTAGACCTTAGCATCCCCCCCAAAAAATAAGTCTGGGAAAGAAGATGGGATATGTGATAGCATGCCAGATTTCTGAAAACCTTGAAAGCCCCAAAGACAAAAGATCTCAGATACTTGTACCCTTATGAAATCTAGCCATAACTCTAGCCAAAAATTGTCACTTTGCCAAGGTGGTGTTTCCTTTTCCCATTCTCTGTTGCTGAAATTTTTACCCCTGAGTCATCCACTTGGCTCCATCTTGTCTTGCGTGGGATAATGAAGCCCGTGAAAGTAGGGCGGGGGGTGGTAGAGGGTCAGTCCCAGGAAGAACTAGACACAGGACAAAGCCAAGCTGGGTAAGGACTTTCCCACTCAAGGAATTTAATAGGACCAGATCACAAATTAGAAAATCAACCCCACAAGCCACTCCTCAAGAAAAGAACTTGAGACTTGGCACAAAAAGCCTAATTTAAAATTACAAAGGATAAACCTGAATATAATTTATGCAAATAGTAACTTCAAATAAAAAATCAATAAGAGCTGTGTAAGAGTATCAAACTTTAATAATCAAAAACAACCCGGAAAATGTAGTTTTTCATTTGCTAGGCATATTGAATAAACCGTAAAAATGAACCTGCGAGTACACTGAGACTTTGGCTGTAATAGATCACTGCAGAACAAAGTTAATAGCTAAGCACAAAACCACTACTCAAAAAGAGCAACGTTGGGGCACCTGGGTGGCACAGCGGTTAAGCGTCTGCCTTCGGCTCAGCGTGATCCCGGCGTTCTGGGATCAAGCCCCACGTCAGGCTCCTCCGCTATGAGCCTGCTTCTTCCTCTCCCACTCCCCCTGCTTGTGTTCTCTCTCTCGCTGGCTGTCTCTATCTCTGTCAAATAAATAAATAAAATCTTTGAAAAAAAAAAAAGAGCAACGTTGTCTTAAGTCAAACATATGTTTCCCATCAAGCCATTACAGTAAATTAAACCTTGGATATTTTTCCTCTACTGAAAAGTTCAGAAATATGAACCAGCTGATCTAGGCTGGATTAATGATGGGGGGATACAAATGGAAACCAGCTGTGTGCAGGTTCCAACCCCCCTGGGTCATCACGGCCACATCAGGGAAGCCTTGCTCTGAGAGTCTTCCCAGATGTAGTCTTCTAGTCATGTACCTCCTGGCACCTACACTGATGACTGGTATTATACTCGTGTCAAAGCAACAATATGCAGCTACTCTGAAAATCATCTTTAGGTGAAAACCCTCATTCTGGGTTTCCTTGGCATGTGTTAAGATGCTGCATTTGTACTAAATGATCATTTGTAGAAAAAGCCAGCACATACTGAGATGCAGTAGTGTATGTTTCAAGCATTTCAATCATACAGCTGAAATTACTGAACCATTTTGGATCCTGAAATTGACTTAGAGTACTGAATGAAATGTTAAGGATAAGGTGTTCGCACATTATGACCTGCTCTAAGATCACTTCAAAACCACATGCCATGAAACTGCATATGTTTTATTCTGGAACTTGAAAGTTCAGCAACCCATCAACTTTTAAATGAGAGTAGAAGAGCCAGTGCCTACTTGCATATGGATTTTCACCCGTTGACTTCTGATCCAGAGATTCGTGTGGTTGTTCTTGTCATTTTGACCTCTAGGGACAATGGGCAAGAATGGACATGGTACCCATCCTCACAAAGATTAGAAGCAAGAAACAAGGTTTGTAGTAGGCAGAGAAGAGGAACAGCCAAAGGATTTGAGACTCTATGGAAAATAGCCTAAACTTGCTTAATGACTTCATGGAATTAGACGCTGTTCAAAAGACCTACAAGAGAAGACAAAGTGATGAGTATAAATCAGCCAGAACGTAGCTCAAGTAATATTTTCCAAATTACCTCCTCCATTAACCAAATACTACTGCATGTAATTCACTTCAAAAAATTATCAGTGGCTCAAACGGGACACTTGAAAAATATTGGTCAAGCCCTTTTATTTTTTTATTTTTATTTTACGTTTATTTTATTTATTTATTTATTTATTTTGACAGTGAGAGACAGCCAGCAAGAGAGGGAATACAAGCAGGGGGAGTGGGAGAGGAAGAAGCAGGCTCCTAGTGGAAGAGCCTGATGTGGGGCTTGATCCCACAACGCCGGGATCATGCCCTGAGCCTAAGGCAGACGCTTAACTGACTGCNAAAGCAGGGGGAGTGGGAGAGGAAGAAGCAGGCTCCTAGTGGAAGAGCCTGATGTGGGGCTTGATCCCACAACGCCGGGATCATGCCCTGAGCCTAAGGCAGACGCTTAACTGACTGCGCCACCCAGGCGCCCCTGGTCAAGCCCTTTTAAAAACAATTTACTCATTGGTAATATCAATGGCAATATGAAATGGTAGGGGGAAAGGAACAAACACTGTGATAACACTTCAACCAATTGTTTTTATGTTAGCATTTAAATGGCATATAGACGACAAGCCCAGAATGCATCACTGATCTATCATGCATCAAGTACATGGATTCCTGGGGAGTTGGGGGGGTTGTTTATTTCAGTAACCAAATCACAAGGAACATGAAAGCATATAAGAGCTCACTTAAAACTGCAATAGGACTGCATCGCATGCCCCCAGCTTGCTTCTTACTGACCCTGTAGAGGTGGGGAGTGTTTCACAACATCCCAACCTCTGTCAGTTCATTCTAACACCCTAACCTTAGAAACATGCACTGCCTTTAGGTTGACTCATTGCTTGCAGCCAGCTGTAAAATAAATTACTCCAAATGATTTTATATAAGTTTGCCTAAGACCAAGAAGTCAGGTTCTTAAGTCTCCATGATGGTTTTTATGCAAACAATGGCTTTGTGGCACCATTACAAGAGAAGGTAATTGTGCTCTCCCCACTGAGTGTTCCATACCCAAAAGTTTCCATGAAGATCCAGTATTCGTGCTTGTGATAGCTATAATAACAACATCAAAAAATCACAATTTTTTCAAACTTTTATATTTAAGATTTTATGTTTAAGTAATCTCTACACCCAAATGGGACTCGAACTTACAACCCAAGATCAAGTGTCACATACTCTACCGACTAAGCCAGCCAGGCGCCCCTACAGAGTTTTATTTTATTTTATTTTGCTTTTTTTTTTAAACTTTATTTTATTTTAATTCAATTAATGAACATACATTGTGGCATTAGTTTCAGAGGTAGAGCTCAGTGATTCATCAGTTGTATATAACACCCAGTGCTCATTACATCATGTGCCCTTCTTAATGCCCATCACTCAGTTACCCCATCCCCCTACCCCCCTCCCCTCCAGCAACCCTCAGTTTGTTTCCTATGGTTAAGAGTCTCTTATGGTTTGTCTACCTCTCTGATTTCATCTAGTTTTATTTTTCCCTCCCTTCCTCTATGCTCCTGTTTTGTTTCTTAAAATTCCACATGAGTGAAATCATGTGATAGTTGTCTTTCTCTGATTCACTTATTTCGCTTAGCCTAATACCCTCTAGTTCCATCCCTGTCATTGCAAATGGCAAGATTTCATTTTTTGACGGCTGAGTAATATTCCATTGTGTATATATACCACATCTTCTTTATCCATTCATCTGTCGATGGACATCTGGGCTCTTTCCATAGTTTGGCTATTGTGGATGTTGCTGCTATAAACACCAGTGTGCAGATGCCCCTTCAGATCACTACATGTGTATCTTTGGGGTAAATACCCAGTAGTGCAAATGCTGGGTTGTAGGGAAGCTCTATTTTCAACTTTTCCTGGAACCTCCATACTGTTTTCCCAAGTGGCTACACCAGATTCCATTTCTACCAGCAGTGTAAAAGGGTTCCCCTTTCTCCACATCCTCCCCAACATTTGTTGTTTCCTGCCTCGTTAATTTTAGCCATTCTGACTGGTGTGAGGTGGTTTCTCATTGTGGTTCTGATTTATATTTCCCTGATGTTGAGTGATGTTGAGCATTTTTTCATGTATCTGTTGGCCATTTGGATGTCTTTTTTGGAGAAATATCTGTTCATGTCTTCCGCCCATTTCTTGACTGGATTATTTGTTCTTTGCATGTTGAGTTGGTAAGTTCTTTTCAGATTTTGGATACTAACCCTTTATCTGAAAAGACATTTGCAAACATCTTCTCCCATTCTGTAGGCTGTCTTTTGGTTTTGTCGACTGTTTCCTTGTTGTGCAAAGCTTTTTGTCTTGACAAAGTCCCTATAGTTCATTTTTGCTTTTGTTTCCTTTGCCTTTGGAGACGTGTCTAGCCAGAAGTCACTGTGGCTGAGGTCAAAGAGGTTGTTGCATGTGTTCTTTCCTAGGATTTTGATGGATTCCTGTCTCACATTTAGGTCTTTCATCCACTTTGAGGTTTTTTTGTGTATGGTCTAAGAAAATGGTCCAGTTTCATTCTTGTGCATGTGGCTGTCCACCCTACAGTCGGTTAGGAACCCAACTCTTGGTTTCAGCTAGGGTCGTGTTCTCGGGGTCATGAGATCAAGCGCCCCCTCAGGCTCCATGCTCACCGTGGAGTCTGCTTAAGATTCTCCTACCTTTGTTCCTCCTGCGCGTGTGCTCTCTCTCTCTAAAATAAATAAATAAGTAAATCTTTAAAAATAATAATAAGTACAAAGTTGACTGGTGACTTTTATTCTAATCTCCCACCCAGAATAGAAATTCTTCCTGAAAGATTATTCTAAGCCTCCAGTCTCTGGGTGAAGATGCCCAGAGCTTGCAAAGTCATGACTTGGGAAGGCAGATCATTCAATTTAAGAACAGGTGTAAAGTTAAAAGTGGTTTCCTTACATGGAGCCCGATCTGTCTCTCTGTTCAGCAATTTGATCCTGGTTCAGGCCTTTGGAGCTATTTTTAAATGGCCATGGGTCTTTTCTCTTCTAAACAAAATTCCCCATTTCTTGAGCCATGCCTCCTCTGACATTGTTTCCATATCCTTCATTAACTGGACCACACATGTTGGATGTTACAGACATATTTGCAATTAATTAGTCCTCTTAAACCATGGCGCCCAGAATGAAACACAAAGATCAAGAGCAGTGGGAAAGTGGCCCCTGGGCTTTTGTAAATCTTTTGATCCAGTCTAACTTCAGCGGCCACAGCATGCTCACAACTGTTGAGGTGGAACTTTCACAGAGACACTTTATCCTTCCACTGATGTTTTATTCCCCCTTTCTTTTTAACTCCTGGAACTTCCTTTTATTATTCTATTTGCTTTACAAACTCTTACCAATTTGGGGTCATCATTTTACCTTGAAAGTTTTTAAAATATATTTTTGATTCTCTCATCCAACATATTAAATATGTTTGTATCACTTAGGAAAAAATGCAACAAAATCGAAAATGCAAGCCGTATCACACCTCAGCCCCCCACCTGCTCATCGCAGATATCAGCTTGATGGAAATGTTTCCTAAATAATATTTTATTTGAATATTTTATTTGAATATTCAAATATTTGAATATTTTATTTGAATATTTTATTCTGTGTTCAATTGTTTCAATGTTGACAAAAGTTTTAAGAAATGTTTACTTGGTGAGTAGTGTTTGAAGACATAGGAACAGACTCAGAGTCCCCTTAAGTAAAATGAAGCAAAAGCCATGCAGAGAAAGAACATCAAGTGACATGGAATTTACTTACCAAAAAATATCGTCCTTCTAGTGCAACAGCTTTAGTTAAAGATGATAGACAGATAGATGATAGATTTATTTCACTGCCTCTGACACTACACATAATGAAGAAGAACATGTTTTATAATATGGAAATCATGGGGGGAGGGACTTCCCATTATAAAGAGGCACCTGGAGAGAGGAAGTAGGGTATGTTATGCTTATAATCTCCAAGTTTAGGTAATCTGCTGTGATTCAAAATCTGCAGACGTTGAATTTACCCACAGAAGGAGCAAGGGGCAGCCACAGCTGAGGTTTACAAGAACCTGGAGAAACTTAAAACATTGCTATTTAATAGTAAATCGAAACATTATAGTGTATCAGTTCCTCCTTTTCTCTTTAACTTTCTTGGGGGTCCTGTACTTTCATAAAATAAGAATATACAGTTAGGTATTATTAATCACTTCAAAAACCCAAACCATGGGTGCCGGGGTGGCTCAGTCAGTTAAGCACCTGCCTTTGGCTCCGGCCATGATCCCAGAGTCCTGGGATCGAGCCCCACATCCCCACATCCACCTTCCTGCACAGCAGGGAGTCTGCTTCTCCCTCTCCCTCTGCCTCTTTCCCCAGCTTATGCTCTCTCTCACTCACTCTCTCTCTCAAATAAATAAATAAAATCTTAAAAAAAAAAAAAGGCCAAAGCAGGCTTTGAGAAAAATTTAACACTTAAAATTTTATTTTCTTACAATTGGCAAAAGCAAGAAAAAAGTAACAGAAGCATATTAAAAGGAATCTGACCATTTTCTCTTCCTACATTTTATTCTTATTTAAGACAGGATACATAGGGTAAGAATCTACCACTCTCTGTTACTTCACCAGAAATCCCTAAAATTGATTTCAGATACCTTCATCTGAAAAGATGGTATATTTATCATATAATTCCAAAGGAAAATAAATTGTTTTAAGCACAGTCATCAAAATGCATGAGGACAGAAATGCAATAAGTGAAAATACAAGTTGAAGTAGGCTGGTAGCCTGCAAATGTTACCTGCTTCACTTCTCCAGTGTGAGATAATAAATACCTGAAGGCATTTTCTGTGTTTTAAAATAAATAAGACACTCTACAGAGTTTAACAAAACGATAATTTAGTATTACAGATGTCACTGAAAATCTTTCAGGTGATACTATCAGAGAGGAAACATCCACTTTATCAACTAGAAAAGGAGGTACTAACTGATAACTCCCTAATACTCTCCTGGAGGTTGGTTTTTGCAGGATTGAAACCTTTCCATCCTGTCCCGCTTTGCCCAAAAATCTAGTCTATGGCAATTAGATTCTGATCACAGGAAAGGAAGAATCCTAGTGGCGGGGGGGCTCCTCAGGTGGAGCTTTTTGCACCAACTTTGGGGGTGCCAGGCAGGGAGGAGGTGAGAGTGGGCTGCCCTCTGATAATGAGAAGGATACGATGTGAAACCCAATGACCCTCTCGCAGTCAGCCCGGACAAGATGGCGCTCTGGAGCAGGCAAGCCATTCACTTGAACATGAAATCAAAGCACGGTACAAGAAATTTGGACCTGGGGCAATGGTCCAGAAGTAAAACAGGACTAAAGAAGTATCACCAGATAATTGAGGAACTTAGAAACAAGGTAAGACAGTTTGCTGCTGCTGGACAAGAGAATGCTATGAAAAGTGACAAAATAGGAAAAGATGGAGACCATCTGACACCATCACCGTATTTTCCTCAATTTAACCAGATGAAGGAATTGAACAAGCAATAGAATATCCTTCTGTGGGGCGCCTGGGTGGCACAGCGTAAGCGTCTGCCTTCGGCTCAGGGCGTGATCCCNTCATGACTTGGGAAGGCAGATCATTCAATTTAAGAACAGGTGTAAAGTTAAAAGTGGTTTCCTTACATGGAGCCCGATCTGTCTCTCTGTTCAGCAATTTGATCCTGGTTCAGGCCTTTGGAGCTATTTTTAAATGGCCATGGGTCTTTTCTCTTCTAAACAAAATTCCCCATTTCTTGAGCCATGCCTCCTCTGACATTGTTTCCATATCCTTCATTAACTGGACCACACATGTTGGATGTTACAGACATATTTGCAATTAATTAGTCCTCTTAAACCATGGCGCCCAGAATGAAACACAAAGATCAAGAGCAGTGGGAAAGTGGCCCCTGGGCTTTTGTAAATCTTTTGATCCAGTCTAACTTCAGCGGCCACAGCATGTTCACGACTGTTGAGGTGGAACTTTCACAGAGACACTTTATCCTTCCACTGATGTTTTATTCCCCCTTTCTTTTTAACTCCTGGAACTTCCTTTTATTATTCTATTTGCTTTACAAACTCTTACCAATTTGGGGTCATCATTTTACCTTGAAAGTTTTTAAAATATATTTTTGATTCTCTCATCCAACATATTAAATATGTTTGTATCACTTAGGAAAAAATGCAACAAAATCGAAAATGCAAGCCGTATCACACCTCAGCCCCCCACCTGCTCATCGCAGATATCAGCTTGATGGAAATGTTTCCTAAATAATATTTTATTTGAATATTTTATTTGAATATTCAAATATTTGAATATTTTATTTGAATATTTTATTCTGTGTTCAATTGTTTCAATGTTGACAAAAGTTTTAAGAAATGTTTACTTGGTGAGTAGTGTTTGAAGACATAGGAACAGACTCAGAGTCCCCTTAAGTAAAATGAAGCAAAAGCCATGCAGAGAAAGAACATCAAGTGACATGGAATTTACTTACCAAAAAATATCGTCCTTCTAGTGCAACAGCTTTAGTTAAAGATGATAGATAGACAGATAGATGATAGATTTATTTCACTGCCTCTGACACTACACATAATGAAGAAGAACATGTTTTATAATATGGAAATCATGGGGGGAGGGACTTCCCATTATAAAGAGGCACCTGGAGAGAGGAAGTAGGGTATGTTATGCTTATAATCTCCAAGTTTAGGTAATCTGCTGTGATTCAAAATCTGCAGACGTTGAATTTACCCACAGAAGGAGCAAGGGGCAGCCACAGCTGAGGTTTACAAGAACCTGGAGAAACTTAAAACATTGCTATTTAATAGTAAATCGAAACATTATAGTGTATCAGTTCCTCCTTTTCTCTTTAACTTTCTTGGGGGTCCTGTACTTTCATAAAATAAGAATATACAGTTAGGTATTATTAATCACTTCAAAAACCCAAACCATGGGTGCCGGGGTGGCTCAGTCAGTTAAGCACCTGCCTTTGGCTCCGGCCATGATCCCAGAGTCCTGGGATCGAGCCCCACATCCCCACATCCACCTTCCTGCACAGCAGGGAGTCTGCTTCTCCCTCTCCCTCTGCCTCTTTCCCCAGCTTATGCTCTCTCTCACTCACTCTCTCTCTCAAATAAATAAATAAAATCTTAAAAAAAAAAAAA